>NC_079516.1:1362877-1558673 GCF_000801105.2 Raphanus sativus
CTACCAAGTTGCGGAGAAAGAAACCGAGACGTATGCAAATCGGATTCGCGACGAAGATGTGAAGAATCAGTGCTTTTCCTTTTGCTGGAAACACCGAACTCTCTTTGTCGGCTAGAGGGTTTTACTGGAACCATAATTTGACCGGTTCAGACAGAACCGCCGGTTATGAGTGGTATTTTCCCGCGTCTGGTGGGTTTTAAAATCTAGATTGTTTATATATTCTACTTTAAATCTCCACCGTTGGATCAAAAGAAAGAGTCAAAACGTCCATTGCACAAGCCACTAATAAGAACACGCCCGATGACAGGAGTGTCTTTCTTTGTTGACAAAAGCATAACCTTAGGAGTCTTTTGTGTAGTAACGACAGAGACGTCGAAGGTGTTCAGATCGATCCTTTTTGAGAATCGGTAGATGTTCCTGGCAGAATATTTTCACCTTCTTTGCAACAAGCTCTTCAGTGCGTACGTATTCTGCTAAGGTGGCTTTGCCACTTGATGTGTATGAATAAACAAACAAAAAACCTTGGAGCCCTGCGAGGAACTATGCCAAGTTTTTTGCAAAGAAAGGATTCTGTTTCACAATTTATACGTCCAACCTGTAAACAAAGAGATATACAACTGGAAATACTCGTTTATTGAGGATAAACTAAGAGATATACAATTTAATCAAAAAAAAACTAAGAGATATACAACAATGGGGGACTTTATCACCTGAGATCCTCTCTCCTTTATCACCCGAGTACGTAGTGAAGACATTTTATAACAGGATAGATTTGTGTCTTATAGACTTATTGAAGATAGCTCAAATGAGCTTTATTATGCAGAGAAATAAAGAACGTAAAAGATTTGTAAGTTGTCACCAAGAATCTAAAAGAGTTTGATTAATCTCATACAAGGGTTTATGAAAGGCTGCGTTTATGAGCAGCCAAAGTTACACAAGCACAATGTCAATACACAGATATATAAGAAATCTATCATCTGAAAACCCTACTTGCATAAGTAAATGGGCCTTGGGCTTGGGCTCTAATACTCCCCCGCAAACTTGGGATCGGGTGAAAGCTAAGATGCCAAGTTTGAATGCAGATGATGATGGCTTGGAGAGAAACGTGGGAAGTAGAAAATCCATCTGAAGCAGGTAGACAACTCTAATCGCCTAGGAGAATAGTCACTAGTGTGAGAACATTTTCAGGTTCTTTTGACCTATTTGTCTCACAATGAGTTGGGGTCTTTTGCCCTCTTAACTCAACTAAGCTATTTCATGGCTGATAAAATTTGCTTCCCACAGCTAACCAAACTTTACTGTTTCTCCGCTTCTTATCTATACCACCAAAGACTTTGCTTCTAAGCAATCTAACATTCTCTTTGGCAATTTAACAAGCACCTTGTGAGCCATAAAAAAAATCAGAAACTTGCAACCACAGCCCATAGTTATCAAAACCAATCGTCTCCTACTCATTCACTGTCAAGCTTCCAAAACCATGAATCTACAAACAGCCAACTAATATCCCTCTTAAGCTATGACAAACGAATGTTCATCCCTTGAAGAGACCTAAAAGCTTCTGCCTTTGAAGGACATACCAGAATATCTCGGACGAGGCCATGACATAAGGGTCCATTCTGGACTGATTCCTTCCAGGGAGATGCTTCCCATGATGGTGACAATGGCGGCTTTCTTCTGCAACTTGGATGTCTTCTACGTAGCTTTATAACCAGAGCTGTGAGTATTACGACCACTAGCTCAATATCTTCGCTGGTGTATTCTGGATTAAATAGAAGGCTTTGTCTCTGGTGGAAGGCTCGGAAAAGACAGGGTTTTTTTTTTTCAGATGAAAGTTTTTTTTTTTTGAACGTGTTTGATGTGCTGAGATTGAGTAAAGCAAAAGAAGAACAAAATAAAAATTCAAACTCCAGGATCTAATCCCTGAAGCTCTGATACCATGAAGACATTTTATAACAGGATAGATTTGTGTCTTATAGACTTATTGAAGATAGCTCAAATGAGCTTTATTATGCAGAGAAATAAAGAACGTAAAAGATTTGTAAGTTGTCACCAAGAATCTAAAAGAGTTTGATTAATCTCATACAAGGGTTTATGAAAGGCTGCGTTTATGAGCAGCCAAAGTTACACAAGCACAATGTCAATACACAGATATATAAGAAATCTATCATCTGAAAACCCTACTTGCATAAGTAAATGGGCCTTGGGCTTGGGCTCTAATACGTAGATCAAAGCACATTGATCGCTAAGATTCACTATTGTATATTCTCGATGCCTCTCAAAGAATGATTACAGAGCTATCTATATCCGGTATTATTCTTAAGTCTTCTTCTCTCCTTTATTCTGCTTCACTAACCACGTCAGCAGTCTCTCTTCGACTAGTCTTCACTATCCCTTTGACTTCCTTCTCTTGTAAGTATACTTATCACATCCACTAAGCTTTAACAAGCAGATGTTATTACCTTTAACTCTCCTTCGCAAAGACGGATCAACTTTCTCTACGACCGTATCATGGTACTGGGTTCCCCGTTGAAATGGAAGATATAATAAGACAGCATCTGTCGGAAGCAATTTGATTGCGACTACTTTATGAAAGAGTAATAAAAATCAGAACGACGTCGTAAGGAGTTCAACTGTCTAACTCTAAACCGTTAAATCTCAAATTTATACTAAACCGAATCGTAAACCAAAGGCAGTGATTAACCAAAATGTATCAGCCTAACCGCTCGAAGATATATATCTAAACCGGTAGGGCATTGATCGTTTAGTAAGTTTTAATTGAAGAAGATCGAGGAGAGCGAATCGAAAAGACAGAGAAGAGGAAGATTCAATGGGGGTCGATTATTACAAGGTTCTCCAAGTTGATCGAAGCGCAAAAGATGAAGATTTGAAGAAAGCTTATCGCAAACTCGCCATGAAGTGGCATCCCGACAAGAACCCTAACAACAAAAAAGAAGCAGAAGCCAAATTCAAACAGATCTCCGAAGCTTACGATGTAAAAATTCTCTTACAACAACTCGAGTTAATGATCATGTTTTGATTCGTTTTTCACTGAAAGTTCCAATCTTTTGTCTGAATTTGAAATTGAACAGCACTTTAGTTACCAAAGGACAAAACTTTATGGGGACAAAAGTGTTAATGATCATGTTTTGATTCGTTTTTCATTGAAAGTTCCAATCTTTTGTCGGAATTTGAATTTGAGCAAGCCCTTTAGTTACCAAATCACAACACTTTATGGGGGACACAAGTGTTAATGATCTTGTTCTGATTGGTTGCATTGATCCTAGGTACTGAGCGATCCTCAGAAGCGAGCAATCTACGATCAATACGGTGAAGAAGGTCTGAAAAGCCAGGCTCCGCCTCCGCCTCCCGGTGGTTCAGAAACTTCGTTCAGGTTCAACGGTAGAAGCGCTGATGACATCTTCTCGGAGTTCTTCGGCTTCTCCAAACCCCCTGGTGGTGGGTTCAGGTTCTCTGAAGACGTTTTCTCGTCTTACAGGTCTTCTCCAGGGGAAACCTCTAATGCTGTTCCACCGAGGAAAGCTGCTCCGATAGAGAGACAGCTTCCTTGTAGTTTGGAGGATTTGTATAAAGGTATCACTAAGAAGATGAAGATCTCTAGGGACGTCCTCGATTCAAGCTGGTACTTCCTTCAACTTGTTATTGTTAACCCTCTGTGTTTCAACTACATTGCTATGCATTGAGCTTTAAGAGTTACCTTCTTGTTATAATGCAGGAGACAAACAACGGTGGAAGAGATCTTAACGATAGAGATCAAGCCGGGATGGAAGAAAGGGACGAAGATAACATTCCCCGAGAAAGGAAACGAGCAGAGAGGAATCATACCGTCAGATCTCGTATTCATAGTTGACGAGAAGCCACACGCTGTGTTCAAGAGAGACGGGAACGATCTCGTGATCACGCAGAAGATCCCTCTGGTTGAAGCACTCACGGGGTACACTGCTCAGGTCACGACTTTGGATGGGAGAACGCTAACGGTTCCTGTCAACAACGTGATCAGCCCTTCTTATGAAGAGGTTGTGAAAGGAGAAGGCATGCCTATCCCTAAAGACCCGTCGAAGAAGGGAAACTTGAGGATCAAGTTCAATATTAAGTTCCCGTCGAGGCTAACGACAGAGCAGAAGTCTGGAATCAAACGGATGTTTTCGTCTTGTTAGGGATGATTTAGTTTTAAAAACTCTGTTCTCTGTGCTCTTTCTGCTACGTTTGGTTTCAGGTGTGGTCGTGAAAGATCATTAACGATGTAGCTTTCACTTTGCAGTTAGGTTTTTTCTCAACACAGCTTTTGGTTTTGGGGTTTTTAGTTTTTTTTTTTTTTGTTTCTTGCTTAAGTTGTTATTAGATTGAATAAAAGAAGAGCTAAGTAAAGGTTCCTTACTTTTTAATTTGATTAGAGTTTTGTAAAATTCTTGTGTTCTCTAAATAAAAGCTCAACAAAAAGATTCCTAAAGAATCATTTTGACAAAAACATATCAACATAACCTTTGTCTGTTTGTTTAACCAACCTTTGCGTATAGCTATAAAATTATGTGTTCTTCTCTAAACAAAACTCAACAAAAAGATTCTAAAGAGTCATTTTGACAAAAGCATATTAACAATCTTTGTCTGTTTGTTCTACCAACCTGCATGAAGATAAGAAACATCACTGCCATTGTTCTTGTGAGACAGAGAACACAATCTCAGCTTATGTAGTGTGTCGACTCTACCTAAACCAGACTAGGTTAAAATCTACCCAGGACAGGAAGACAATGTGACAGAAGAATTGAAAAACCGAATAGGTTCAGTGGATACAATAAGCAGGTTCCATAGTTAAATGGAGAAGCTGAAATGTATAGAAAGTAAAGCACTGTTAATCATTTGTAATATGTACAAACACTCGGAACTTTCATCAATCTGCCCAGAAAGATTTATCAAAAAAATGGCAGTAGGCAGCTGCAACAAGAGCTGAAGACTTTACAGGTACACAGCGCAAGTAGAGAGTAGCACTGAAACTTGCAAGGGAAATTTTCATAGATGACGAACTGATGATGATGTTACAGGAGAAGAATATTCATAATCAAATTACAAAAAGGGCAACGAAAAAAAACTAAGCAGGATGGGGGTTTACATCTAAGGAACCGTAGATGGGGTGGTGGTACAGAGGTTTTGGTTGCTAAGCTGAAACCAAAAACTATTCACTAGATGGGGATGGGGTGGTACAGAGGTTTTTGGTTGCTAAGCTAAAAACCAAATCTATTCAGACGCATCAAACAAATGAACTCATGCCATTTCTCTTTCTATTGCTTGTTAATGATGCTCCAGATACAGTTGCATGTCTCATAAGCCGTCATCTTATTTGTCTCGAACTGGAACTTCTCAATTACCTTTTTCTCGCGATCTACCATATCTTTGGAACATTTAAAATCAAGGATTCACAACACTAAAGGGGAAAAAAAAGAATGAGACTTGTGATGTAAAAAGAGAGTCTAGAGAAAGTTAAAGAAAAGGATACATCCTGAGATCTTGGATGGATCCTCAACGGTTGGTATAACTTTTGTGACAGAAGCATACATAGAGAGCTTTTTCCTGCAGATGGAACATAACAGAGATTGAGAAACCAATATCTACCAGCATTCAGAAGAACACAATTTCAATTAATGGGTCGTACTCAGCTCTCAAGTCGTCACGCTCTTTTCTCTTAATAGATTGCCTCTGTTCATCAACAGATGTCAATTGTGCATTCAGGTCTTTGAGTTCATCAGCGACGACTGTGTTGACAAAAAACCCAAAAACAAAAGAATAAAGACTTGTTATGTCATGTGACTGAACCAAACAGAATATAATAGTTTCACCAAAATTTAAATTAATACTTATCTAAGCTCGTCTTTGAGCTTGCACTCTAGCTCCATCTCCTCGTCAAGTTCCTTCTGAAGACGCTCCAAGTCATCGTCTCCACCCGAAACATCTGAACAAGCTTCCTCTGTTTTCTTCTTGCATGCAGCGAGCTTCTTCTTACAATCTGCAAAATCGAACACTATCACTCAGTGATTCATATCTAATCTTGTTAAAGTTTATACCTTTCCAAGTTTCTCTAGAGAAACAGATCGAAAAAAAGAAAAAAAAAACTGACCTTGGATAGATCTCTGTGTCTGATTGAAATCCTCGTCGCAACGAAAACGGAGAGCTTTCAAGTCCTCGAAGCTTTGCGATACGACGTTGAACCCGTTCTTAGCGTTCAGTAAGCTGATCAAATCGTCTCCGTATGAGATTAGATCTTTGATATCGAAACTCTCCGAGTGATTCCCCATTTTTTTTTCGATACGGGCAGTAAAGCCCTAAGCTTTAAGATTCTCCGAGCCTCTAGACTCTCACCAGGAGAAGAATCAGAGATTCCTCAAGTACGTGACTGACCTTCGCTCTAGAAGAGAGGAGAAGGGAGAAGGGAGGAGGGAGAGATGAGAGGAAAGATCTGATTTTTGATTTTTGATTTTTGATTTTCGAATTTGGCTTTGGAAAAGAAACAGTTTAATTTGATTAGACTGTGCTACTGCTTTAAAGAATCTAGGTGGTTTTTCGCAATATTATGGGTATATTGTATGAAAATTAAATATTTATAATTTTGTGATTTTGAATAAATAACCAAAATTAGTAAATAAAATTTCAAATTATAAATATTTGAAAATCAAAAGTTTTGGTATATAATTTTAGAAGAATTTTAAAATATAGTGATAATTATATAAGTTTTAATTTAATTTTTTAAAAGGCTTTTTATAACATAATTTGTGATTAACTAAAATCCAAGGATTAATTAACAAAAAAAATACAATTTCTATTTTACACATGTCTATCATATTTTATTTTGATGTAAATTTGTTACAACGTTTTTATAATTTTGGCAAATCACAAATAATTTTTCACGTTTAGTGTTTAGTATAAACTTCACAATTGGTTAACAAAACAAATCCATTTTTAATTTTTCTTTAATCATCACATATATCAGATATTGATTCATTTGACCAATATTTTTATTAACTCTAGTCTTTGTATCAATATCTATAATGAAATTTATTATATTTAATTAGTTTCCATAAACAAGTTATGTTAGTTCATATATATTTAAGATTTTTAATTATTTGTTTGGTAATATATATTAGATTAGATAATTCTAAAATTAGTTTCTTTTACAATAATTTAATTAAATAAATGAAAACTAAAATACCAATAACTAATCAAATTAAGAGAATTAATTCAAAATTCCACCTATGAATGACACATTTGCAAAATACACCTAAATGTCTTTTCAATTAATGTATATAGGACGATGTTTTAAATATACAAATATTTTTATCATTTCTGAAAGTGATAAATCAACTAAATCATCAACATTTGTCATTGAAAAATGATTGAAACTTTATAAAATTGTATACTTTGACTGTTTTGCATTCATTGGACATCTTTTTAGAAAGACATATATAGTGAGTGAATATAAGAAATATTATTAGATTTAAGTTATTAGTTTTATGCAACATAAGATTTATAGTATTCATTATTAATAAAATAATTACTAAAAAGTTAAAAATTATTTATATAATTATTTCTATAATATCATATGTATTTATATATATATTCTGAATATCTATAATATAATCTATTATACTTAATTGTTTCCATAAACAAATTTTCTTAGTTCATCTAAGAATCTATTATACTTAATTGTTTCCATAAACAAATTTTCTTAGTTCATCTATATTTAAAATATTTAATTGTTTGTTTGGTAATATATATTAGATTGGATAATTCTCAAATTAGCTTCCTTTAAAAAAGTAATTAAGTAAATGAAAATTAAAATACAATAACTAATCATATTAAGAGAATTAATTTTAAACTTCACCTACGAATGACACATAAACAAAATTCAATTAAATGGGCCAACCTAGTTTATGAGGATGGTCATGCTCAATTATTCGTAATGGGCCAACCTCGTTTATGATCAATGCACTCATGTTTAGAGATGTATTTAAATGAAATTCATTGTTTATTTGAACATTGATTTTCAAATTCTTTTAAATTTTCTTTTAAGATCTAGTGTTAAATTTTGACATTTGATAAATTACTTCAGAATCTACTATTATTAAGAAAAAAATGAATTTTAAGATTAGTGTTTGTTTAGAGTTTATTAGTTAAAAATGAAATTTCATTTTTCATAGTTAACGATGATTTAACTAAAATCATCAAGAAGGTGTTATTGGTTATATAATTTGAAATAAGTTCTATCATATTTAAAATCTATCAGATTATATTTTTTTCTTCTATTCAAATTGTTCATAATTCATTTGAATATAATTTCATAAATCTGCATTATTGTATTTACAAGATAGTATCATTTACTTTCTTTAATGAGAATTAAATTCAATAAGAAATGATTAGCAAATCCACCGGTTTGTTTTTCAAAATTTTGTAGTGTTTTTATGCTCACTATAATAGTGCACAAATTAAGCATGTTGGAGAAAAATTATTTGTAAGTGTTTCCAAAATTGATGTCTAGATCACGAAGGTTAATAACTAACAAGATCCAATAAATCTCACCAAAAACACTAGGGATTTTACTTATTATTAACATCATATGAGTAAGTCTGAAAAATAAAGAAACTACTAGATCCCTTACTGCATACCTTCGGGGGCTGGAGGAGCTGGAATGGGATTCTTCACTGATGTCACGATCACGAAGGTATAACTAACAAGATTGTTAAATACCAAATATATAGTTAAGATCTGATTAGTGTTCAATTTAAAATTTTGGTTAAAAATTATTTGATTAAAAAGACATATGTTGTGACAATGATTTTTTTGTTGGGTAAAAGAAATGATGGTTATAGCCTTTTACTTATTGTGATGACATTGATTTATCAAAAAATGGTGATGTTGATTTCATTATTAACAAAAATGATTACAAAATCTTGCAATAAAATGTTAGGTTTATGTTGATAGATTTTTACACACAAACCTGGATTGAAATCCATTCAAACAAATTTCAAATTAAATGAATTATAATAATTTAGCAAACATGAATAACACAAGATTTCAATTGTTGTATTCAAATCTTTAATAGAACAACAATGGATTTCTTTTTTAATGAAAGGATCGTAAATATAAAAATCAATAATAATAGATTTCAAAATAAAAAATAGAATCATTTTAAATATAATAACCAATAACACTTAATTTTAATATAAAATTTATAATAAATCATTCAATAACTATAGATTATAAAATTTATAGAATTGATTTTAAATCCACGGTTGAATAAACATCACGATTCACCTTGCAAACTTTAACAAAAATCAAATGACTTCCAATGATAATTTGAATAGACTCTCTAGTCTCCTTTGACTTCAATATAAGTCAGAAGTGGCCGCGTAATACTTTTGTCTTAATAGTTTCGTTTTGTCCACATTAATAACTCAACTGATTGGAAGGTCATTCATCTCCTCCACACAAATGGTTCGAAATAACAGACCACACAAATGGTCCAAAAGACCTTGACTTTGAACATTTCTACCATTCCGGCATCTAGAGCATAAGTCCATGTTCTTGAAATTTGCCTAAACCTTAAAAGATCTCTTACTTCATAACCATCACCAGAGCTCAAGATACTCTCGATGGGCACAGCAAGAAGATCCATACGAACACTCGTGTTCTTGCTCTATCTATCATCAAACGTTCTTGCCGACGCCGCCTCCACAACAGAGTTCACTTTCCTCGGTTTCAGAGGAAACCAAACCGAAATTCAAACAGAAAAAGCTGCGACGATCCAACAAACCGACGGTCTACTCAGACTAACAAACCGGGACCACAACGTGACCGGAACAGCGTTTTACCGCGAACCGATCAGATTCAGTGACCGTTCAGACAGCAAAGTCTTATGTTCCTTCAGCACATCTTTCGTCTTCGTCATAATCCCATCTAGTCCCGGAAACGGCGGTTTCGGCTTCACGTTCACGCTCTCGCCGACACCGAACCGCCCCGGAGCTGAGTCCGCACAGTATCTAGGCCTCTTGAACAGATCCAGCAACGGAGATCCGTCGAACCACGTCTTCGCCGTGGAGTTCGACACGGTGCAGGGGTTCAAAGACGGGGACGACAGGAGAGGAAACCACGTCGGCCTCGATTTCAACAACCTCTCCTCTGCTGTACAGGAGCCGGTCGTTTACCACGACACGGATGATCGAAAAGAGGATTTCCAGCTGGAGAGCGGCGAACCGATCCAAGCTCATCTGGACTACGACGGAGGGAGCGACGAGTTGAACGTCACGGTCTATCCGACCAGGTTAGGGTTCAAACCCGCGACACCTATGATCTCCCGGCAAGTTTTGAACTTGTCGGAGATCGTGAAGGAGGAGATGTACGTAGGGTTCACTTCCGCGACTGGTAAGGGTCAGTCCAGCGCACACTACGTGATGGGATGGAGCTTCGCCAGCTCGTGTGGAGCCGATCCGGTTATTTCGAACTGGCTCAATGTCTCTCTGCTTCCTCGTCCGCCTCGGAACGTTAGCGGCAAGAAAGGTTACGACTCTCGAGTCATCGCTTTGATTGCGTCTTTATCGATCGTCACGTTGTTCCTCCTCGCGTTGCTGTTTGTGTTCGTCATGTACAAGAGGCGGATAGAGGAAGGAGAGGCTTTGGAGGATTGGGAGATAGATTATCCTCATAGGTTTAGTTACAAAGATCTTTACTTAGCTACTCAGAGATTCAAAGAGAGCGAGATCATCGGCTCTGGAGGGTTTGGGACCGTCTACAGAGGAAATCTACCGTCTTCAGGTCCTGTCGCGGTTAAGAGGATAACTCAAAACAGTCAGCAAGGTGTTAGAGAGTTTATCGCGGAGATCGAGAGCTTAGGTAGGTTAAGCCACAAGAACCTAGTGAACCTTCAAGGATGGTGCAAACACAAGAACGACCTCTTGTTGGTTTACGATTATATCCCCAACGGTAGCTTAGACTCGCTTCTGTATGCAAAACCGAGGCGAAACGGTATTGTTTTGACTTGGGAGGAACGTTTCGAGATCATTAAGGGAGTCGCCTCGGGGCTGTTGTATCTCCACGAGGAGTGGGAGCAGGTCGTGATCCACAGAGACGTGAAAGCGAGCAACGTTCTGGTGGACGCGGAGATGAACGCTAAGCTGGGAGACTTCGGGCTCGCGAGGCTTTACGACCGCGGGACGCTGACGCAGACCACGAAAGTGGTCGGGACGTTAGGGTACATGGCCCCCGAGCTCACGCGTAACGGGAAGGGGTCGACCGCGTCTGACGTTTTCGCGTTTGGCGTTTTGCTGTTGGAGATCGTGTGCGGGAGGAGGCCTACGAATACTGAGAACTTCTTTTTGGCTGATTGGGTTATGGACTTTCACGCGAACGGTGGAGGAGTACTTCGTGCGGTTGACCAGAAACTCGGGTCTAGTTTCAACGGTAGAGAGGCGAAGCTAGCTCTCGTTGTGGGGTTGTTATGTTGTCATCAGAAACCAACGGCTCGGCCGACGATGAGGAACGTGATTAGATATTTGTGTGGTGACGAGGATCTTCCGGAGATTGATGGAAACTTGGGGTTTTCTGATTCTGCTAGGGAGGATCTTAGGTCGAATGTTGTATGTAATGTTTCGTCTGATAGAGCGTCGAGCTCGACTACATTTTCATTTTCCACGGAGGTTTCTTCGGGCTCTCTCGGTAATGGTAGATAGTTAGCTATAGCTTAATAGCAAATTCGAACGTAAATTACTTTATGTAAACACATGGTAGATATTACCGTATGATGCAGCATACGTTTAGTTTCAAGTTCTTGTCCAAATTTAAGATACTTCAGAATGTTTTCTGGTTGAAATATGATTTATTTATCAACAAAAGAAAAAAGAACAACTTGTTACAAAAGGAGAGTCCTTAGTGTTCAAGGAAGAGACTCTCCTTGGTGGGACAAAATAAAAATCCTTAACATATTTTATTAGTATTTTTAAGTTATGGACAAAGGCTAAGGACTTTTTGATTTTTGAAGATTATTGATAGAAACTTGTATTGTCTCTTAGTTAATATCTACATGCACAAAGGTTGCATGCAGCTTCTTGTCCAGTCATGGCATCAACAACTAGCAACGTTTCAGTGGGGTTCAAAAATCTCTTCACGTCTTTTAACTCATCCATCATCCCTTTGTCTACCTGTCACAGAGATGCAATGCCATGACTAAAAGCTGCAAACAGATTTGTGATAACAAGATTACCTGAAGCCTTCCTGCAGTATCCATGATAACTACATTGACATTATTTATTTTAGATTCTTTTAGACCTTGCTTAGCTATATCTGCAGGTTTTACTTCAGTTCCTGCTGTATACATCAGCATACCAATCTGTGACAGAAAGAGATCATCGGACAAACATTTTTTGAACGGAATAGAATATCATCACATGATGATTCAAAAGTCCAATTTACAATACCTTTTCACCTAAGATGACGAGTTGATCAATGGCAGCAGGTCTGTACACATCTCCAGCAATAAACATACAAGATTTTCCCTATGCAAAATGATCCAGTTATAATAAATGACAGAGAGTAACAATCCCTTCAAGATCTTCAAAAAAGCATACCTGCTTCTTTAGGTAATAAGCGAGTTTAGCGCAAACTGTTGTCTTCCCAACTCCTTGGAATCCAGCAAGCAATATAACTGTAGGACCTGACTTTACAAACTGTATCTCAGATACTTCTCCACCCATCACCTTCACTAGCTCATCATGTACAATCTGAAAATTTGTATTGAAGAAGTTACAAATGATCACAGATCCTGGGTAAGATTAAGAACCTGGTTCATTGCGAGTTACCTTGACCAACTGCTGATCTGGTTTGAATCCTCGAATGACACCCATTCCAACGGCTTGGTCACTTACAGATTGAACAAACTTTCTAACAACAGGAAGGCTCACCTGTTTACACAACGTCCAAGCGAGTAAAATTACCTTTATACTGCAAAAACGCTGAGAAAAAAAAACAGAACAAACAAAACTCACATATGCTTCAAGGAGAGCTCTTCTGATATCCTTCATTGGCTCAGCAATATTCTCCTTAGTCATGACATCTGCAAGTTCAAACAAACATAACTAACTTCAAACCTTACTCATTTTGTCAGTGGCAAAACAGACAACTAATTTAATTTTGATTAATGACAAGAACATAGTCCGTGTATTGATCAAACAAGACAGCCCATTGTGATATACACAGCACAAATCATAACCAAAATCGTAACTTTTTGCGGTTTAAACTCAATGGAAATCAAGAAGCTCGAAGAAAGTATTGAAATTTAAATGGTCACCTTCAACAGCTTCAAAACATATTAATGCTCTACCTCCTTTTCGTTGCCATAGATTTGAGCACAATCAATGTGGCGATAGCCGATCTGCATAGTAAGAGAGAATCAGAGTTTAGCCCATAAAGACTATAACTTTAACGGTCAGTGATCGGTGATAGACGACTAACCTTAGCGGCAGCTTCGACAGCGTTTCCGACAAGACCAGGATCAGACTGCCACGTTCCGAGACCGGTCAAGAACAGAGGAGTCCAAGGATCGATCAAGAACAAAGGAGTAGCCAAAGAAAGCAACAGAGAGAGATGTGAAGAGAAAAAATTGATCAATTTTCGTCGAGAAAGATGGGGAGGGGAGAGAAGAAGATGCGCTCGTAAGGACGAGAAAAAATGTATCTAACTTAAGAACGTCCTTAGCTTAATTGGACTTTTTTAATTTATTTTTGGCCAAATAATAGCTAAGGACTTTTCTAAGATAGCCCTATAATAGTGCTCTAATAACTAGAAATTCAAGAAGTATTCGGTCTTCTGTGTTTTAGTCATCATGTGAGAGGAAGTTAGGAGTTGAGTTTGTCAAATACAATGACATATCAATAATGTCAAAAAAATGTAAATGTATTTATGTGCTGTTTTTAAGATATTTTGTTTGTTTTATTGAAAAGAAAAATAATCATGCCAGAAACAGAAGGAATAAATAAATATCTACTATCATATATACAATTTGCAGAAATGTTTTATATTTGCTTACTTGTATTTTTTTCTTAACGCAATTTCCTTTCCTCTTTTTTTTTGATCGAAATTTCCTTTCCTCTATGTATCATACCAGTAACCGTTTGAAAGAGAAACATTTTCAACAAAGTAATTATTGTTAATTTATGGATTTTGACTACACAAAAAAACAACCATATGTACCTCATTAGACAATGGTACATTTTCAACAAAGATAGGACATATAGATTCCATATAGTATTTGCAATCTGATTTATCAAATATTGATGTGTCTCGACTAAAAGTAACATACCAAACTTTTGCAAGTAAGGTAAAAGTGAGATTACACACTAACCGTCAATTATTAACAAACAAACCCATAGATTCATGACTATTCCAAACTTACCTCTCTCTCACTTACTCACTAATATCATTCTTCATCTTCATAACCTTAGAACAAATCCCACTAGTGTCTAGGGGAAAGAAAAAAAATCTGGAATTAGATAAGAGTGGGTAGCAAAACAAATAATAGATTTACTTACTATCTACTCATATACTAAATTTATTCTTGTTCATTTTTTGGACCCTCAACTCTTTCTCAAAAATGGACAATGACTTGCTTAAAGATTATAATTTGGTTAAGAAATATTGTAATGACTTTTATATGTTATACAATTGGACAAAATAATTTGCTTATAAGCTATGAATTTGATAAAGACCGTGACTTAAAAACTTGAATTTTTCTTTTAAGAACAAGACTCCATCTAATGGATTAAATGAGAGGTTATATAGATCCAATAGTCAAAACAAGCCCGATAAAAAAAAAAAGAATAAGCCCGATGAGAATATTTTTCCAGAAATTGAAAAAACCAAAACCTAACAGAAATCAATAGTATAACGTAAATGCTATTCCGTTATAGATAAATGATCCTAACTATAACCATAAAAAAATTCACTCATGAATCATGATCATCTAATCCTCTACGTTTTCATACTTGCATTTGATTATTTATGTTTAACTATAAAGAAATGGGAGAGTTCATGGGTAAAGATGGCTTCTACGGGAACATCTTCAGAATCATTCCTCTCATAATCACTCGTATGTTGAAATCTTCCCTTTTATCTTGTGTGTTTTTAGTCATGATCAGGGATGTGAGAGGAAGAGGACGGGTGCGATAGAAGTTGAGTTTGTCTCTTTCTAGAACAAAGACTCTCCATTTAATGGATCAGATGAAAGGTTAGTTACATTCAATAGTCAAAGAAGCAAGGCTGATCAAATAATTAAAAAAAGAAGAAGAAGAAGAAATAAGTCTGGTCAAATTGATTTTTTTAGAAATCGGAAAATCAAAACTTAACTGGAACCATAGTGTAAACTCCTTCAAACATTTAAGATGTATATTCCATTATAAAATGGAATGATCCGAACTATAACCCGTAATATCCAATCCAGAATAGATTTTGTTGAATTTGATCACTCATGTATCATGATCATCTCATCCTCTACGTGGTTATGCTTGTATTATATATGTATGTTTTGATATAAGAAATGGAGTGTTTGTTTGTAAAGGACCTAAAGGTGGTTTACTCGTTGTCTCATATCTATCATGATCATTCACCAGTATATACATAACTGAGACAATACAAATAGTGAAATTACAATGATTAAGTCGCTGTGTGTTATTTTTCGAGTGGTATATACACACAATACACAATAACATACATATAATAATAACATGAAGTTCCAGGTTATAAGTAAAAACTTCAAAGAAAAAAATGTGGGGCGAAGGTGGGACGGTTGCTCATCAAAGGCGAGGAGGTGGTGGAAGATGCGGTGGAAATAGAAGGAGAAGTCCGGAGAGCCGTCGTGATCGCGGACGCTAGACTCATCAGAACGAAGATGAGCTCTTCAAGTATGCTCAGCGTCTTCCTCATCATCAAAAATTCTGTGCGTTAATCAAATTGTGATTCAGAAGTTTGAGAGAGAGAGAGAGAGAGAGAGAGAGAGAAAGTAAGATGTGATATTTTCAGCTGACTTTAGATTTGGCCTTTGATGTGATTCAAACAAATGAACAGCTTACTTTCTGTTCATGTCATTTTCGATTATTTAATGTGTTAATTGCCAATTAAACCAAGTAGTTGAACGGTGCAATCACGGTAAAAAAGCCACAACACGCAGTCAAGAAGTCATGTTAAACAGAGTTTTGTGGATTAAATTATAGACAACTCGCGTAATGACGTAACTACTTAGCTCATGAAAACACAATCGTGAATCATGTATTAGTAGTACTCTGTCTCGTTATTTTGTACTGAAACTACAAGTCATAGAGAAATAAACTCAGATAGTCAAGATGTGAAGATCGTACACTAGTAACTATATATAACCATGTATGTATGTCATGGTCGGTCTACTGCTGGTAATCCATTTATGCTTTGCAAAGATAGTTTATATAATTCTCTCAAATATATATATATATATATAGTAAAAACTCTATAAATCAATACTCGAAAATTAATAAATATTATAATTTAATAAAAATCCGATTTCAAATTGGAACAATTCAAAATATGATACAAACTGATAAAACAATATAATAATATTATATAATATTTGATGTAAATATATAATTTCATTAAAATTATAAATTAATAATTGATATACATACCACATTTTATATTTAAGTATGAACCAATCATTGTATTATTTGTTTTGTATCCCAATGAAATTATTTTGTATTTTCTTAAAATTTAATATATTTAATGAGTTAGAAAATTAGATCTAAAACTATATTTAAATTCTATAATCATATTATATATGCACAAAAATATAATAAAGCTAATATAAATGTCAAATTTCAAAATAATTTTAAATATGCAGAAACTAAAAATAAATATTTTTCTTATTTCAGATCAAATATATCTTAAAATAAAAATTTATTTTTTATAATCTATAAATTAATAAAAGTCGTAGTTTTAACATCATTAATTTTATAAAATATTTACTGTACTTATCCCAAAAATTATTATCCATTAATTTTACATTTAGTGTCATAGATTTAATTATGTAATCAATCTGACATATAATCTCAAGAAGGTAAAACTGTAAGCCAAATTCGTTTGAAGACTCTCCCTTCCTCTCTCTCTCTCACACAAAATCAGCATCCTCACTTTCACTCTTTTACCGCCGCCACCACCACCACCACTACTGTTTACGCGCCTCCGCTTCCGTCTCAATCGTCGTCGTCGTCGTCCCCACCATCCTTCCACACAACTTCGCTTGTTTAGATGTTTCTGTTTAGTGCAATTGAGGATGAAAGGAGAGTTCAGTGAACAACTAGATTATCTGCTATCGTTCTCTAGTAGGTAGGTAGGTTGTGGTGTTAACTATTGATGAGAAACATCCTACATCGGAAATATAAGAATTATTCTATTACTATATAAAGGATTAGGGCTAATCCACTAATTGTCAATTGGTTTTAAGTTGAAGCCCATAACTAAACCTAAATCTAAGGGTTAGGGCCAATCCACTAATTGCCAATTGGTTTTAAGTTGGAAGCCCATAATTAACGCGAATATAACATGGTATCAGAGCGATAAGATCCTTTGACCTAATTTACTACAACTACTACTACACCAATGTTGGGCCCTCTGTTGATGTTATTCCCACATTGTCCACGCTTCAGACCTAGATGTCTGAGCGTGAGGGAGGGTATTCATGAGAAACATTCCATATCGGAAATATAAGAATTATTCTACTACTATATAAAGGGTTAGGGCTAATCCACTAATTACCAATTGGTTTTAAGTTATAAAGGGTTAGGGCCAATCCACTAATTGCCAATTGGTTTTAAGTTGGAAGCCCATAATTAACGCGAATATAACATGGTATCAGAGCGATAAGATCCTTTGACCTAATTTACTACAACTACTACTACACCAATGTTGGGCCCTCTGTTGATGTTATTCCCACATTGTCCACGCTTCAGACCTAGATGTCTGAGCGTGAGGGAGGGTATTCATGAGAAACATGGGTTAGGGCTAATCCACTAATTACCAATTGGTTTTAAGTTGAAGCCCATAACTAAACCTAAATCTAACATTAACTTAGGAAGGTTATGTTAACGTTTTTGTTTTGGAGAGACGAACCTTAAATGATGCAAAAAAAAGTTCAAAATTGACACCAAGACACACGTTTCCACATTCTTTTTTTGTGTGTTTGTCGTTTTTTCTTCGTCTGCAACAAACCATTTTTCTCTCTTCTTTATGTGATGGGCAGAGACCAATTTTCCATGGTCCCGCCAAAAGCTACTATAAGGTTCAGTTAGATCGGACAGTAGATGAAGTTAGGAAGCTGTGCTTGACTTGTCGAACTGCACTAAGTATTTGACTGTATTTTCCTCTCAGAGTCTGGAACCATGAGGAGCCCAACTCTTCTCAATGGCTTTGACAATAATGATTTTCCTGAAAAGGGAATTTCAAAGCTCTGCCTCATCAGTGAACTTGACGACTCTCTGCTACTTGTTGCTTCATGTAATATTCGTAACTCTTAGCCACTGATTGCAAATTGTTCCACTATAGCTGAGAAATGGTTTTTGTGAGTTAACACGAATTTTTTGGAATTTTGGGTAGGTGATGGGTTTTAAGCCTGGACTTGATCCCGAGAAAAGGTTAAAACTTATCAGAAAGTTTGAAATGGATATGGCCTCATCAGAAAGTTGAAAGAGTGGTTGGACTCAGTTTTAAGCCTGGACTTGATCCCGAGAAAAGGTTAAAACTTATCTCTGAACTGACACTTTCATACCTTTTTTCAAGCGTTTCTCAAGTCTTTACCGAGGCCAATATCTACTCTCATTTGTTTTTTCAGGTGGTGAGTGCATCACAGGCGGGTGACATACAGTTCCTTGACCTTAGAACAACAAGGGACACATACCTGACCAATTTATGCACACAGGGAGAACACTCACGGCCTTAGTTGTTCACAGACACGCTCCAATAATCGCGAGCGGATCTGCAAAAACAGCTTATCAAAGTGTTTAGCCTTCAGGGAGAACAACTAGGGATAATCCGCTACTACCCTTCCTTCATGGCACAGAAGATTGGTTCAGTGAGTTGCCTCGCTTTTCATCCGTAACAGGTTCTGCTTGCTGCTGGAGCTTCGGACTCATTCGTCTCCTTATACACCCACGACCACTCGCAAGCAAGATTAGTGGCACACCCGCAAGTGAAAATGTTGCATCTGCTCCTGTGATTTAAAAGAAAAGAAGCAGTGGGTGTGGTTTATAGTTATTCGTTAAGCTCTGTGGAAGTTAGAAAGGAGATCTAATTTTAACACTAATGAAAGGAGGCATTCACCAAATAAGTTATCTTTCTCTTCCTTTGCAACGCACGTAAGTGGTGGCTGTAAATAGTTGTCTTGTATTTTGCTTTTCTTTTTACTAATGTTTCCTTTTTCATCAAGTCTTCCCTTTTCCCAATTTGTTTCATGTGTAAAAAAAAAGGGGTAAAAGTAATGGTTAAATTTAAAAGAAAGTTTGCATTTTCATTGATATTATAATCACAAAGTATAATACATTAAAAAGTCGTGTGATATTTATCACTTGTATGTTGTTTGTTCAATTTAATCTTGATCAGTTAGTTTCTTTAGGAATGTGGAAATGAGATCAATCAGTTTGCATTTTCGTCGTCCTCTCTACTGATGAAGAAACTCACCCTCGAAGGAACTAATGATGACGTCAACATAGCAACTTCAGCAGACATGGCATCATGTTGTTTCCACGTGTTGTCAAGATGTGTATTGTACTTGGGATTTTTTTTTGTCAACTTGCACTTCGGAATATTTGATTGTTCTTAGAAATTAGAATTGGGTTTAATGTAATATTGTTGACAAGAAGAGATAAATAAAGTAATATAATGACTTTAATAATTAAAAATATATATAATATTCTCAGAATCTTGTTTTGTAAGTTAAATGTTAAAAATACAATTCTTAATAATATTTATTTTAATATATTTAGAGTCGTTAAAATCTAAATTTTTGAATAACAAATGATTTTGTATAAAATTGGAAAATCATAATAATAACTATTATAAATTAAATTTCCACTAACACTCCTAACATAAGATAACAACAATATTCAATGAAAATGATGATGTTATTCACTTTTGGTGACAAATGAATAATTCAGAATTATTTTTAAAAATTGTATAAAGTCAACATGAAAATTTTAAAAACTCTATAAAAACTGGTGAAAAATATGAGGTTTTACATACTACCGGCTCGTTCAGTAGGCTTCTTGTTCTTGGAGAGTTCAACAAGATCTCCAAACAACTTGTCCTCTGGTTTCTTGTTCACAGGTTTCATCATTGGTTGCTGATAATTAAGACCCGAAGGATGAGAAGACACTTGGTAGGGGTTGCCATTGCTGGTTCCATTGTCTTGAAGTGACATTCCATACATTTGTTGTTCTAACTCTTGTGGTGGCTGAGGTTGTCCTCCATAGCCTCCATACATTTGTTGTTCACCAAAATACTGTTGTGGTGGCTGAGGTTGTCCTCCGTAGCCTCCGTACATGGCAGCAGGATTCTGATGGCCGAAGGGTTGCATGTGGCCTCCTGTCATTGGAGAGGGGATCATACCGAACATGTTATTGTTGTTGTTGATAGCATAAGGAGAGCCACCTTGAGGGTTGTTGAGAGCATGAGGAGAGCCACCTTGAGGGTTGTAACCTAGCGGTTGATGAGTGTGTGTCGTGATGACAACTTGAGTCACTTGCATCGGGTGAGTAGGAGAGTAGTGAGGACTAGAGCTTGGAGATTGAGCTTCCCATGGTGGTGGTGGTAGTGCTAAAACATTGTTGTTTTGTCCACCTTATAGCAATAAGACAACAAATAAGACAATATTAGCCCAAGATATTGCACTTGGTTATATATTAAGCCATGTTCAACAAATCGCTCTATACGGTAATTAAGTGCTTTATAGGGGTTAGTGCCTAAGTGAACCTAAAGCGCTTTTTAAAAGACATTTTTAAAAATAACCGATTTTCGGTAGCCTAATCCGATTTTTAGAGCACTAATAAACAGAGTTTTAGATAGTACCATAGTGAGGTGAGACTGGCGGGCTAAAGGTAGGTGAAAAGGGTTGGTTTTGGTTTCCATATGCAGGAGAAGATGGTTGCTGGGTAATCTGGAGATTCCAGACAGGACCAGATGACCCTTGTCCAAATCCATTTGAGTAGTTTTGTGGTACCATCTGATTATGAGAGTGTGGACTAGAAGTTGGAGTAGAGCTTTCACAGTTATTATCTGATAACATGTCGATTAAGACCATAGAATTATCTGGGGTTGGAACAGGGCTACTTGGTTGTGCAGGTCCAAGAGGGACAAGAGCTAGTGAGTTATCTCCATTCGGTGTCTCAAAGTCATCTCCACTAAGAAGATCTACTTTTTGACCATTGGTTGCAGAAGCCACAACAGTACTAGTATCTTTCATTTCACTACAAAAGAAGTTCAAAACATTTACAAGAATGTAACTTGCTGCGCAAGTATCTTTCCTCTTCTATTTGATTCCTTGGAGAACTTTTTTAATATATTAACTAGAATTATTCTTACCTTGAGTCAACATCTATGATCTGAGTTGCTTCCTTAGAAATTTCTTTTTTAGATTTTTCTGGCATAGTGTTTCCAGAAGCGATGCATTCGTGCTTCGCAAGTAATCGCTGCAAATCATCATTTAAGGCTAGGCCTTGGCAAAGCAATGATTCATCTCTGAAACATAAAACAAAACGGTTATAGAAATCATATAATCAATCAATATATACAGGTAAAAGTGGACCTCCTTACGATGTAGAGTTTACAAGGTGAACTACTCTTTGTTTATAGGTGCGACATTGGCTAACAAGATCCACAATAACCTCTTGTTTAAGTCCCTACGAATGGTTACAAAAAAAATCAAATTGTTCAAATGGTTAATTCAATGTTACCAAAATAATTATATACCTCTTTGTTGCTTCCATCTATTGCGTTCAACATTTCAGCTAAGACATCCATAATCCCTTTTGCATTTTGAATTTCTGTCAAACTTCAACACAAAAATAATAATGCTATTTTATAAATATTCTATTTTCAGTATTCCTATTAAAATGATGGGCAGTAATTAAAGATAAACACCTCAAAGTTGGAAACTCTGACTCTGTGGAAGTATCATTAGCTTCTTGTCTAGCGTTACGAGCATTCTGATTATACGCTGAAGACGGACCAGTTTGTCCTGAACTAACTGTGGTTGGAGGAGGTCTTTGAGGGAATACAATTCCTGCACGCTGCAAATAGATACATGAAAATAAACGAAATCATTCTAGAAAATCGAAGCATACATGTCTAAGGTTCTATTTAAGTGAGCCAAAAAGAAAACATACCAACAACTCTTGGTATGCTGCATAATATTGAGGATGTCTTCCTTGAGGACCTGAAAAGCTCTCTTGCCAAGTATCTATAAGTATCAATATCTTCTCCTTCACTTGGATGTTAGGCTATAAGTTTAACAAACAACATAAGAAGTTTGGTGTCACACAAAAAATGATTGTAAGTGTTACTGAATAAACAATTAATAGTTCAAAAGAATCATAGTCTAACCTTCCTTTTGACCATCTTCACCATCTTATGAAGAATGTCCTTCTCGGCAAGTTGCATGTGAATAAGCTCCCCACAATTGTTTAGCATTGTCTCTAGCAACTACAATGAAAACAATCCCTAGATATGTTTACTTTCTCGTGAAATAAATTAAACTATTTCTCAAAAAAAAAAAATTAGGAAGCAAAACAAAGTAATTGTCTAAAGACTTTGGGTTAGTTGCCATACCAAACTAAACTTGATTTCAAATTTCAAGAACATATAAACCAAACAGCTAAACCAAACAAACCAAAGCAAAACCATGAATGCGAGCCTTGGGAACAAATTCCAAATGGAACTTACAGTAAGAGCCAAAAGCTGAACCTTGGTAGTCTTACTAGTAAGCCTTTTCTTTATTCCACTCACAACTTCTCTATATTGCCTACAAACACACAACCACTTATCAAAAGCAAAAAAAAAAGGTATACAACCAAGAAATATCAAATCCAAATGTGAACAATCCATAACTCCAATAATCAACACAAATAGCCAAATACACACGTTTAACATGTTAGGGCAAGCCCAACAAAATAGATTCCTTTAGATCACAGATTCATCACAGATCATGGGAACAATAAATACTGAAAAGGGTGTTACCCAGGCTCATGATTAAGCATGTCACATATCTCAAGATTCATGGCCCAATCAGGACCAATAAGCATATCGCTGGTGGCTCTATCAACCAAAGGATGCACCATCACGTGGCTTTTTTCCTCTCCTTCAAAACTTTTCCAACTTAAAGAGTGTTTTTTTTTTGGTTTTCTAACTAATAGGAGTTGTTTACTACCTTCTAATACTTGTTCTCTTCTTAATTTGTAAACAGAAATAACAAGGCGACACTTGTAAACAAAGTTGCTACAATAAAGCAGAAGATTAAGGAACTAATTGACCTTTTTTATATGTTCTTTAAACGTTTTCCAGATTGGGCTTAGGTTGAATAACGGGCTTCTAATATTGCAATTTATCCGTTTTTCTCTACATAAACAACAGGCTTCTTACTACGCCGTTAACAGATCAGTTAATCCACACGCTCGAGTACCGTGCGTACCAATTCATCTCTTCGAACCGACGGTTAGAATAATCATAATCGAAAGTTTGAGATACAGAGTTGCTAGAATCAAGCGGTGAAACTTGTTTCTTGGGTTCCTGTTGATTCAAACTTGAGATAGCTTTGAGTACAAGCTATCATATTCCTAATGAGCTTAGGAATAGGAGAATATATTCCTAATGAGTTTAGGATAAGTGTGAGGAGTATAAATAGGATGCTAATGTGTAGCATATCCTAAGAGAGTTTGAGAGCTTTAGTTTTGAGTTATTTTCTAAAGCATTGTGTTAAGAGTTTGTGTGAGAGATTAATAAAGAGTTTATTAAGAGTTTGATTCAATAATTGGTATCAGAGCAATATATTGAATCAAAGAGACCATGGGAGAAATCGTTGCAGCCAGCAACGTTGCAAAGAATGGAGGTTCATCGTCTATACGGTGCCCACTACTCAATGAGACAAACTATACCGTGTGGACAATAAGAATGCAGGCAGCGCTGGAGGTCCACAAGGTTTGGGAGGCTATTGAACCTGGAGAAGAAGGAGATAAGAATGTTATGGCAAGAGCACTTCTTTTCCAATCAATACCTGAGGCGATGACACTCCAAGTTGGTAAGCTCAAAACCGCTAAAGAGATTTGGGAGGCAATCAAGATGAGATACATGGGAGCAGAACGTGTAAGGAAGGCACGTCTGATGACGTTAAAAGCAGATTTGAACCGGGTCAAGATGAAAGAAAGCGAAACTATCGATAGCTTTGTTAGTCGTATAACAGAGTTGACTGCAAAGTGTGCATCTTTGGGAGAGATTATTGAAGAGTCAAAGATGGTGGAGAAGCTTCTATATAGCTTGCCTAGGAAGAAGTATATACATATGACTGCTGCCTTGGAACAGAATCTTGATCTTGACACGACAAGCTTCGAGGACATAGTGGGAAGGTTGAAAGCATACGAGGAGAGGATTGCAGAAGAAGATGAAGAGAAACCGGAGGATCAAAGTCAGAACAAGCTCATGTACGCTAATTCTGATTCACAAGGTCAAACACAACCCTACCAAGGCGGATATGACCCGTCTAGAGGAAGAGGCAGAAGCGGACGGTATGGATACCGAGGAAGAGGACGTGGTCGCACGGGTTATCAACAGAACGGTGGAGGTTACTACCGTCAAGAGAGAGATGCATCAAGAGTAGTATGTTTCCGTTGTGACAAAACGGGACACTTTGCCCAAAATTGTCCAGATAGGCTACTTAAACTTCAAGAAACACAAGAAAGTGAAGCAGATACTACACGCGAGGCAGAAGAATTGATGGTAAACGAAATAGTGTACTTAAACGAGGGGAAGGTGATACCAAGACAACTCGACAGTACTAAGACAAAAGACAATATGTGGTATCTTGATAATGGGGCTAGTAACCATATGACGGGTAATCTTGAGTTTTTCTCAGACATTGATAGGAGGATAACCGGCAAAGTAAGGTTTGGTGATGATTCTAGGATTGACATTACCGGGAAAGGTTCAATAGTCTTTGTAACCAAGGAAGGAAGAAAGAAAACACTCACCAATGTGTACTACATTCCTGATTTGCGTAGTAATATTATCAGCCTTGGTCAGGCAACTGAGTCCGGATGTGAGGTGAGAATGAAGGAAGATTGCTTACTCTTGTATGATCGAGATAACAGGCTTTTGATGAGAGCAAAGAGATCCCCAAACCGGCTATACAAAGTAGCTATGGAGGTAGAGAATACGAAGTGTCTACAAATAGTCCGACATAACGAGTCTTCTAAGTGGCACTCGCGCCTTGGTCACTTAGGCCTCACAAATCTGAAGCTGATGGTTGATAAGAAGATGGTGACAGGTATGCCGAGCTTTGGAGTTGAAAAGGAAACGTGTGCTGCGTGTCTGAGAGGGAAACAAATTCGAAAATCGTTTCCTCAAGAGAGTTCATATCGAGCATCACGAGTTCTAGAACTTGTCCACGGAGACTTATGTGGTCCAATTACACCATCTACGGCTGGAGGAAACAAATACGTATTTGTGATCATAGATGACTACTCTAGATACATGTGGACTATCCTAATGAGGGAGAAGAGCGAAGCGTTTGAAAAGTTTAAACGGTTTCGAACACTAGTAGAACAGGAGACGAGAGGAAGAATTAGGACCTTTAGAACCGATAGAGGAGGAGAATTCACTTCTACAGAATTCAAGAGTTATTGTGATAGTGCAGGAATTGCTCGACATTTGACCGCACCTTACTCTCCACAGCAAAATGGTATTGTAGAGAGAAGAAACAGGACATTGTTGGAGATGACTCGGAGCATCTTAAAACACATGGAGGTTCCAAACTTTTTGTGGGGAGAAGCAGTGAGGCACGCAACCTACCTTATAAACAGGATAGCCACGCGAACTTTGAACCATATGACACCATACGAGAGCTACAAGGGAAGAAAACCAAACGTGGAGCACATAAGAGTGTTTGGATGCGTCGGTTATGCAAAGGTTACTACTCCCCACTTGAGGAAACTTGATGATAGATCAAGAGCCTTGGTTCATCTCGGAACAGAGCCGGGGACAAAGGCCTATCGACTACTAGAACCTTCAAGTAGAAAAATTATAGTGAGCAGAGACGTGATCTTCAATGAAGATCAACGATGGAAGTGGGTGGAGTTTGAAAAGAATATTCGCAATAGGTCGCGTGAGATAGACTTTGGTGAAGTTGTGATACATCCAGGTCCTAAAGTCCTTGAAGATACAGAAGTTAAGAGTGAAGGAGAAGAGCCACGAGAATCAAAACGTGAGGTCGAAGATGAAGAAACAGAGCAAGAAACAGAGCATATAGCACTGAGACGTTCCTCTCGGGTTACCAACAAACCAAGCTATCTTGACGACTATGAACTCTTATGTGAAGAAGATGAGATGTATGAGAAGCTTTGTGAGATAGAAAGTGAGCACCTTATGATGCTCATGAACGAGGAGCCGTGGAACTATGCTGAAGCAAAGGAGTTTAAAGTTTGGAGAGATGCATGTGAGGAAGAAATCAAATCGATAGTGAAGAACAAAACCTGGACTTTGATGGATCTTCCAAGTAACTGCAAAGCCATAGGTCTAAAATGGATTTTCAAGGTTAAGAGAAATTCTGACGGGAGTATAAACAAGTACAAAGCCCGTCTCGTTGCTAAAGGATACATTCAGAGACATGGAATAGATTTCGATGAAGTATTTGCCCCGGTTGCTAGAATAGAAACCGTGAGACTTATTATAGGAATGGCGGCTTCATACACTTGGGAGTTACATCATCTTGATGTCAAGACCGCGTTCCTCTACGGAGATTTAAAAGAAGATGTCTACGTCACACAACCAGAGGGTTTCGTTATAAAGGGAAAAGAATCGAAAGTTTACAAACTAAGCAAAGCATTGTACGGTCTCCGTCAAGCTCCACGGGCATGGAACGAGAAGCTAAATACAGTACTCAATGAGCTAAAGTTTGAGCGTTGCCTCAAGGAACCGTCTCTGTATCATAGGAGAGAAAGAGGTCATATATTGGTAGTGGCTGTATACGTTGACGATTTGCTTGTCACAGGTTCAAGTGTGGAGATGATCATGGAATTCAAGAAAAACATGGGAACCAAGTTCGATATGACTGATCTTGGAAGGCTTAGCTACTATCTTGGAATTGAAGTAAGACAACAAGGTGGAAGTATAATATTAAGTCAAGAGAAATATGCGAAGAAAATCATTGAAGATGCGGGCATGAAGGGATGTAACTCAACTCAGATTCCGATGGATGCAGGAACAAAGCTAGAAAAGGCAGAAGAAGAACGTGGTGTTGATGAAAGGGAGTATAGGAGAAACATTGGATGTCTACGCTACTTGATACACACACGACCGGATCTTGCGTGTAGTGTGGGGATTTTGAGCCGTTACATGCATAACCCAAAGGAGTCTCACAAAGCAGCGTTGAAACAGGTGTTGCGGTATGTGCAGGGAACGACATCTTACGGTCTAAAGTTCGGTTCAAGACCACACGAAGGACTCATTGGATACAGCGATAGCAGCTATAATGTTGACCCGGATGATGGTAAGAGCACAACAGGGCACATCTTTTATCTTGGTGGTAATCCTATCACGTGGTGTTCGCAGAAACAAGAGATAGTTGCTTTGTCATCATGTGAAGCTGAGTTTATGGCAGCAACTGAGACTGCGAAACAAGCAATCTGGCTCCGTGACCTGCTCGGTGAGATACTCAACAGAGTTGATGAGAAAGTGGTGATCAGAATCGACAACAAGTCTGCAATAGCGTTGTCTAAAAACCCGGTGTTTCATGGGCGTAGCAAACACATTCACACAAGGTTTCATTTTATTAGAGAGTGTGTCGAGAAAGGTTTGGTGTGCGTGGAACATGTTGCAGGTACGAGACAGAAGGCGGATATACTTACAAAGGCTTTAGGAAGGATTAAATTCAAGGAGATGAGAGAGCTGATTGGAGTTCAAGATGTGTCAAAAGAGAGTTTCAAGTTTGAGGGGGAGAATGTTGATTCAAACTTGAGATAGCTTTGAGTACAAGCTATCATATTCCTAATGAGCTTAGGAATAGGAGAATATATTCCTAATGAGTTTAGGATAAGTGTGAGGAGTATAAATAGGATGCTAATGTGTAGCATATCCTAAGAGAGTTTGAGAGCTTTAGTTTTGAGTTATTTTCTAAAGCATTGTGTTAAGAGTTTGTGTGAGAGATTAATAAAGAGTTTATTAAGAGTTTGATTCAATAGTTCCTGTTTTGTTTTGGCGCCAGGAGAACATGGGATCTTCTCGTGGGTAAAGTGGATACTATCAAGATATTGTTGGTAAAAAGTATGTTCGAAGATTTAGCTGAGGAAAAAATATTGTTTGTCTGAGGATGGGTTGATTGCTTGATGTGGCCTTGACTTGTCAAATGAAATCATTATTTTGTTTGCGTCTGTTTCTATCGAAGTGTGGTTGCAAAACTGTGAATGAAGAGCAGAACGTAAGTTAGCTTTTCTTGTTTCCTATCCCTGTGGCACTGGTCTGATTTGCTTGGTAACGACTAGTTAATCCACTACTGTGTACATTTATAAAATTGCAGTTTGAAGATTATCTTTCCGTTCATAAATTTTGACTATATAATATAAAAATATAAAGAATGACATTGATCATTATAAGATACAAAACTTAATTAAAATTTTCCAAAGAAAAAACTTAATTAACAAAATTAAACTATTTCACTACAATTACAAGTGTAATTTTATCTTGTATATATGTATTATTCTGATTTGCCTACTGAGAATCATACAATTTGAGAAAATACATAAATAGTTATAATAAACAGATCGTAGATACAAAATTTACAAGATTTAACAAAATTCTCAAAAAAAAAAAGATTTATAAATATTTCTTGGTTCATCTATTTAACATGTTAACAACCGAAACACGCATACATAATATATTAGTTCAAACTAGATCTGGAGCATATAGTTATTACAACATTCTCGGAATGAAACTGTAACATCCCGAGTTGTGATATGTGAAAAGGCTTAAAAGAATTGATTTGGCTACCTATATCACCAAAGTTGACTTACCTTTTCCGGAGCATATCCTGAAAGAACTCCAGAGTTAAGCGTGCTTAAGCTGGAGTAGTGGAAGGATGGGTGACCTATCGGGAAGTGATTCGCGATACCGTGTAAGTGAGGCCAAAGCACGGAGAAAGGTCGTGTGGTGATTGCAGGGTCAGTAAACAATGATTTCGAGCTTTGGAAAATTAACGACCGACCGTCGGATGGGATGGGCCCACGGGCCGAGAGAGCGGGCGTGGGTGGCCCATTAGCCGTGGGCGGGTCGGGGCGTTACAAGTGGTATCAGAGCTGGTTAGCCGTCTCAGTTCTGACCTGAGAGGCGTCTTGAGACCTGTCGTGGGGCGCAACGAGGACGTTGCGTTCTTTGAGAGGGGGTGAATTGTAACATCCCGAGTTGTGATATGTGAAAAGGCTTAAAAGAATTGATTTGGCTACCTATATCACCAAAGTTGACTTACCTTTTCCGGAGCACATCCTGAAAGAACTCCAGAGTTAAGCGTGCTTAAGCTGGAGTAGTGGAAGGATGGGTGACCTATCGGGAAGTGATTCGCGATACCGTGTAAGTGAGGCCAAAGCACGGAGAAAGGTCGGGTGGTGATTGCAGGGTCAGTAAACAATGATTTCGAGCTTTGGAAAATTAACGACCGACCGTCGGATGGGATGGAGCCTACGGGCCGAGAGAGCGGGCGTGGGTGGCCCATTAGCCGTGGACGGGTCGGGGCGTTACAGAAACACTAAACCCTGAGAAAAGAAAACTTGTAGAAAACAAGTATACAAGAACCATTGAAGCCTAATCAGTTTCTACCTGAAAAGAAAAGATGGTTAATAAAGATGGTTAAATTTGATCAAAAAAGATAAATAAAGATCATTTATAGGACTGAAGGAATATCAATAAATATGATATCAAGGCCACTGACTCTAAAATCATAACCAATTATACAAGCACAGCTGCGATAGTTCAGTGATAGTGGAAATGACTCGAGATCTACAAAACATGCTTCCTGCGAAGAAGAATAATAACCAAAAACTTTATATATTAGTGATAGAATGCAGAGAGCGCAGAACTGGCAGAGAGACTAGTTATCAGATTCTTTTAAGAAAATCTCAAAATCAAACACCAATTAAAAAATACAAAGAGAAAAACTATGATAAACCTAAAAAGTGTTTGTCTCAAAATGTTTCAGTAAAAAGATAAATACATTTTTATATCCCTAAGATTAACTAATTTATACTTTTAGAGTTAAGGAGTGAAATTTTGATAGTTAGAATTAATATTTTTAAAAAATATATTAAAAAATTAAAAATAGTTTCAAAAAACATTTTTAAATTTTAAAAAATAAAATTAAAAAAATAAAGAACAAATTTCGAAAATATTTTTCTTAATAAAAAAGTTTGAATTTGAAAAACATATAATTCTACTTTATGTATTTATTTATATTTATATATTTAGGATACAAAAATATTTTGACTCTTTAGTGAAAGGGTTACTTTTATGACAAAAACAAAAAGTTCAAAAAATCTATTTTAGAGAATCGTCCAAAAATAATTTTTTTTTTTTGAAATTTAATTTTGAACTTGTATTCCATTGATTTGGTTCAACCAACTGGCAAATGCACTTTGATTTTATATAAATTTAAATAAAGTTAAAATTACATTTTATAAAAATAAAATTTTAATTTATAGTACATAATATCTTGTTATTATTTATTTAAAATATGTTGCTTATCAGTTAGTTTTAATATTTAAAAATATAAGTTCTTATAATATAATATTTCTTTAACATACACATAAATAATAATTTAAAAATATTTTATTTTAGATATTATTAATTTGTATTTTAATTCCATCGGTTTGAATCATGAATTTTATATGCATTTTCATTTTTGCTTAATTTACTTATTTTCATTTTAATTTTTAATTTTTTTCAATACATGACCAGCTGACTTTCCCAAACCGAAGATTCTGGTTTCCCAATCATATTCTTAATGAATATTATTTGATGTATTAGAATAATGTGTACGGTTTTTAATAAATTAAAAAATGATTCTACTTAATGTAGCGATATATAAATATATAGATATAGAAAATAAAATTCTGATCAGAAGATACAAAACCTATTTTTAAAAAACTATTTCACTTTAGTAAAAAGTATAATATAATCTTGTATATGTATTATTCTTATTTGCCTACTGAGTTACAAACACATGAAAATTATAATAAACAGGATATATATATATACCTTCAATATTCAACATTCTTGGAATGAAATACTAACTCTAGATTACTTGTACCAGTGATATTCATTTGTCATGGAAAACTAAATAAGCATTGCATGTCACAAGTGTTATTTCCTTTGTAATCAGATGAACCACAAATAAGAAGTGATATTAACTAATGCAAACGTGAGATTGATTATAAAGTAACGATGTCAACAAATACCACATCATCCATATCCAGAGACAACTATTACATCATTCATCTTCATCATATCAAAAGAACCCTAACACATAATCCTCAACATATCAAGAGAACTAACTAAGCATATCAAGTAACCACTACTTACATATTACTTGGCAGTTTCATTCTCCTTTTTCCTCTTGAGAGCCTCATAAACCTCAGAGTAAATCCCACCGAGTACACCTAGTGAAGAGAGAAAAGCAGAAAGAAATAGATAATAGCATCAGCAAATAGTAAATGATTTGTGATTAGTTATTTAATTGGTTTTTTACTGTGTATAATATTTTTAAAGTATTTTAGACAATTTTTTTAATTTTCTTTTTTTACAAAACGATTTTTGGGCGATTTCATATATTAGTTATAAAACTTGGTCTGAATCTAGAAGAAACTGAATTGAATCCGACCCAAAAATTAGTAAAACCTTAATATAACTTATGAATATAGAACCAAAAACCCAAAAATTTAAATCAGTTGAATCAAATTCAAATGGAACCAAATCTGAATTGAACAACGAATGATCATGCATGCCTACAAAAGTATTGGATTGAATCAGGTATATACCAATTGAATTGAATCCAAAAACTCTAATTTCACGGATAAATGTTATTTGGAGGTTGATTTCTGGTAAATTCTAGAGTAGTTTTTAGTTTTTGTTTTTCCAAAATCTAGTTTTCAGCTCATTTTGATTCAAATAGAATAGATTCTCTATTTTTATAAGTAGAGAATATTCTCTATTTTTAGGAAAACCAGATTTTCAATTCTTTAATCATTTTGTGCATAAAAACCAAAATCCACATTTTTTATGGTTCTTCTTAAACTATGATTGTTTTCATCTTTTTGATACATTATTTTTTTTATATATAAAAGAATCACATCTATACTGAAAATATGCATGGACAAATTGTTTCTTTAGGTAAATCAAATCCATGATGTAATAATCAAATTATTTTATATTATCTTAATAATAATAACATTTTGTATTTTATTGTTTTTTAAAAAAATTATTAATATATTATTATATTTTGAAAAGAATAAACACCAAAATCTACAGTCACATTTTTGAGAAGCTAAAATCTACATTAAAATAAAAAAAATCAAAAAATAGTTAAAAATTAAATTTTAAAATCTAAACAACTAAAATTCAAAAATATGCAAACAATCATCACCTTTAGAAAAACAAGTAAATATTATACATCAGAATAATTCTTTCGAATATTCGTATTATGTCTTATTATGGGCTTTGTTAAAATCAGCCCCCCACAACCACAAATAAAAGAAGCCGAAAAATCCTCCGCCGCACAAATTAACTACTTGGTCAACATTCGCCCAATAAGATAGGACCACGTGTTCTCTCCTCTTCATTTAAATCATCCTCTCGTCTTCTTCGCTCCCATTGTTGTGTCGTCTGTCTCCTCCCTCAACCATCCTCTCTGGTAATCAAATCCTCTCTCTCCTTGACTTATTAGAACTTTGATGTCGTGTCTGGATCACAAATTAAAGAAAAAAGCTTGTGTATTGTTTCTACGACACAACATCTAGTAACGCTCATGTCCTAATACGTTCTCTTAATCTCGATCTGATTACATTAGATCTGATTTTTATCGAAATTGAATTCTTTTTTTTTCCTTGTTTGTAAAGTTAAGTGATCGTTGAATCTGATACACAGTTGTGTTCATGTAATAATTGCAGAGCATATTAAAACCTTAAATGGCATTTGCGCACTACTGCAGCATCGAATGTTTCCTTAAAACCGGGAAACAACTAGAGGAGCTTCTTCTTCAACTCGTTATTGGATTGCCTATTGCCACTATTCTCCAGATCCGCTGTCGTTTTAGTCAGTTCTCTCCACATTAACCTCTCCACTAGTCTAGTTGAAACTGGTGAGAAGCTTTCTTAGTGATTGTAAAAACAATGGTCTCCTCCTCTCAGTCTCACCTTCCTGTCTCCAACAAAACCCACAAGCAGCAGTATTTCTCCCTCAGCCCTTCTTCGGCTTCAGTCTTGAAAGATGATGTTGAACTTGATTTCTCTGATGTTTTTGGCCCTCTCCCTGAAGAGGCCGGGGACGTTGCCTTCGACGAGCCTGCTGTTATCCACACTCGTTCCCACTCTTTGGTTGGCCCGTCTTCGGTTGGGAGTCATTCTTTCAAGCTCAGCAAGCTCACCTTACGAGAGACTAAGGACTCTGTTGACTCTGGTAGTGACGACACTGACAGCGATGGACCTCAAGAGGAAGATCTGGTGGTGAAGGTCTCTGGTGTGGTTGGACTTGATGATTTCGAGGTTATGAAAGTTGTAGGGAAAGGTGCGTTTGGGAAAGTCTACCAGGTGAGGAAGAAGGAGACGTCCGAGATATTCGCCATGAAGGTCATGAGAAAAGATAAGATCATGGAGAAGAACCATGCCGAGTACATGAAAGCTGAGCGTGACATCCTAACCAAGATTGATCATCCCTTCATTGTTCAACTTAAATACTCTTTTCAGGTTACTAATCATCAAATCTGCAACCTAATAGTTTTACTTCATCAATGATTAACACACCGAGCTTATGTACATATCCTTGTTTGTATGCAGACTAAGTACATGCTCTATCTTGTGCTCGACTTTATAAACGGAGGGCATCTATTCTTCCAGCTCTATCACCAAGGACTGTTCTGGTTTGGTTTCATTCCTATTTTCAGTTAGTTTTGGAGTTTCACTAAAGCTATGCAAGGCTTGACTAGTTCTATGTTTTGTTTTGTTTTTTTCACAGGGAGGAATTGGCCCGTGTCTACACTGCAGAGATCATCTCTGCAGTTTCTCATCTCCATGAGAAAGGCATAATGCATAGAGATCTCAAACCTGAGAACATTCTCATGGACGTTGATGGCCACGTGATGCTAACTGATTTCGGTTTGGCTAAGGAGTTTGAAGAGAACACGAGATCAAACTCAATGTGTGGGACTACTGAGTATATGGCACCTGAAATCATTAGAGGAAAAGGGCATGATAAAGCTGCTGACTGGTGGAGCGTTGGGATACTTCTCTATGAGATGCTCACAGGAAAGGTTAGACAAAAAAGCCCTAATGTAGTCTTTTGTCTTTTTTTTGTTATCATAACTTATATTTGTTGCGTTTATGCAGCCACCGTTTATAGGGAGCCGAGGAAAGATAGAGCAGAAAATTGTAAAGGACAAGATCAAGCTTCCAAAGTTTCTGTCAAGTGAAGCTCATTCCTTGCTGAAAGGGGTAAGTAAGACATGAAACTCTCTTGGGTACTAAGAAGAGTTATGAGGTCATTACATCTTTAGACCAAATCTGATTCTGACCTTTTGTAATGAATGTACATAGCTGCTGCAAAAAGAGCCAGAGAGGAGACTTGGAAGTGGACCAAGCGGAGCAGGGGAGATAAAAGAGCACAAATGGTTCAAAGGAATGAACTGGAAGAAGCTGGAGGCGAGAGAAGTGAAGCCAAGTTTCAAGCCGGAGATCTCGGGAAGACAGTGCATAGCGAATTTTGACAAGTGCTGGACTGAGATGTCTGTGTTGGATTCACCAGCAAGCAGTCCGAGCTCGGATCCTAAGGTCAATCCTTTTACCAACTTCACTTATGTGAGGCCTCCTCCATCATTCCTTCAGCAGTCCACATCGAACCTGTAGAAGAACAACTATATTGAAGAGAGAGAGATGACTACCTATCCAAGAGAGAACCTAATGATTCCTTTTTATATATCAAAAACCTATTATTTTAAGAAATGAGCTGCTTGATCCATATTTAAGTAAAAACTTTGTAGCATAATGTTTGATATGGCCATAAATCATTGAATAATTGTTGAATAACGACTTAGTCATGTGGTTTAGTGTTTAATGCTTATTGTCCACAATGTGTTGGTGATATGATGTATATACTTCGAAATATATTAAGGGATTTATGATCAGCATTCAGCACTTCAATTCTGCTTGAAAAACATGTGATATTTTTAACAAAAGAATTTGTTTTTCTACAAAATACATCCCCTTCTAAGTTGAGTTTATGGAAAAAGACAAATAATTGATGTGAATAAATAATTAAATATTCAAAAAAACATCCGCCGCGTAAAGCAACTTGTTAAAATGCTCCCAATAAAAGACGAACACGTGTCGTAACCCATTGATCCACGATGCTTCTCAAGTTTGTTTCTGTAATAACAAAAAAGGAAATAACAAAGGAGCCATTTGAAACCTTCTCCTTTTTAGAAGGTTTGAGCATAACCTCCTCATTATTCCTCTTTGAATTCTCGGTTCCTCTTCAAATCCTCCTTCCTCAGGCATCTTTTCTATCTGATAATCTTCTCTCTTGTACTTTTCTTCCCGCGGAGTTTAGATTCATTTTTAGTTTCTGGATATTCAAGTTCATTTGTTGTTTCTACGACACGCAACCATTAAGGTTCAGGTCATATGTTTTTTTTCTTCTCTCTGAATCTAGATTTGTTTGAAACTTGCATGTGTTATTCCAGCACCTGTTTCCCTAACTTGTGACTCTATCTGAATCATATTGATTTTCGTTGTTGTTTGAACTTGTTTTTCTTCCAGAATTTCCTTTTATCACGTCTCCTTGTGATTAGATTAGATTAGGGCTCTATTTAAAAAAAAATATATATATATTATTTAGGGTGAGAGGATCCTGTAAAGATATGAATATTCCGTCGGTGTCAAGTTTACTTAATCTTATATTTTTGGCAAAACAAAAAGGAATATTTCCATTTGTTATTAAGTTTTGTCAAATCTTATCTGTATTTTGTCTATAAACTTGTATAAAAATATCATCAACCGCAGAGCTTAGACCACTTTTATGGCAATTGGACACTTGTGCAGCACTACACACTGTTTCCTTCAAACAAAGAAGACCTTCTCCTCTTCGATATTGGTCTGTTTTTATTCTCACTCTCGTTGACTCCATTGACACGAGAGCCTAACCAAATCTGGTGAAAATCTTTTTCTCTGTGGATTAGAAAAATATGGTTTGCTCTGAGTGTCATGTTGCCTGCAAGAACGTGAAGCCGTTACAGAAACACATGTGTTTGACAATCACCCTTCCAGATGCTTCTGTCTTGAAAGATAATGACTTCTCTGATGTCTTTGGTCCACTCCCCGAAGAGTCCACTGATGTTCTTTTCGACGAGCCTGCTGTTCTCCACACTCGATCCCACTCTTTCGTTGGCCCTTCTTCCCTCTGTAGTCCTTCTTTCAATCTCACCTCGCTTGACTTGGACAGTGAGAAAGCTCCACAAGGAGGAGATGTGGCAGATGTTTTAGGTGAAGTAGGCATTGAAGATTTCGAGGTTTTGAAGGTAGTGGGGCGAGGTGCGTTTGGGAAAGTCTACCAGGTGAGGAAGAAAGACACCTCCGAGATATTCGCCATGAAGGTCATGAGAAAAGACAAGATCATGGAGAAGAACCATGCTGAATACATGAAAGCTGAGCGTGACATCCTAACCAAGATTGATCATCCCTTCATTGTTCAACTTAAATACTCTTTCCAGGTTACTAATCATCAACTCTGCAACCTAATAGTTTTATTTCATCAATGATTTAACACACGGAGCTTATGACATACCCTTGTTTTGTATGCAGACCAAGTACAGGCTCTACCTTGTGCTAGACTTTATAAACGGAGGCCATCTCTTCTTCCAGCTCTATCACCAGGGGCTTTTCAGGTTTGGTTTCATTGCTATTTTTTTTTTTTTTTTGGAGTTTCACCATAATTATTCAAGGCTTGACTAGTTTTTTATAATCTCTTTTACAGAGAGGACTTGGCTCGTGTCTACACTGCAGAGATCGTCTCTGCGGTTTCTCATCTCCATGAGAAAGGCATAATGCACAGAGATCTCAAACCTGAGAACATACTGATGGACACCGATGGCCATGTGATGCTGACAGATTTTGGTTTGGCTAAGGAGTTTGAAGAGAACACAAGATCAAACTCCATGTGTGGGACTACTGAGTATATGGCACCTGAGATCGTTAGAGGGAAAGGACATGATAAGGCTGCTGACTGGTGGAGCGTTGGGATACTTCTCTATGAGATGCTCACTGGAAAGGTAAGACAAATGCTTAATGTAATCTTGGTCTTTGTTTAGCTCATAACTAATATGTATTGTGTATAATGACATTTACTTTTGTGTTCTTCAGCCACCGTTTATGGGGAGCAGAGGAAAGATACAACAGAAAATAGTCAACGACAGGATTAAACTTCCACAGTTTCTGTCTACTGAAGCTCATGCTTTGTTGAAAGGGGTAAGTGACATCATCTATTATATTTATCTTCATGTACTATGAAGAAGCATTGTATCTGACTTAATCTGATTCTGATTTTTTTATAGCTTCTACAAAAAGACCCAGAGAGAAGACTTGGAAATGGACTAAGCGGAGCAAGGGAGATAAAAGAGCATAAATGGTTTAAGGGAATAAACTGGAAGAAGCTGGAGGCAAGAGAAGTGAAGCCAAGTTTCAAGCCGGAGGTATCTGGAAGACAATGCATAGCGAATTTTGACAAGTGTTGGACTGATATGTCTGTGTTGGACTCACCAGCAAACAGTCCAAGGTCGGATCCAAAGGCCAACCCTTTTACTAACTTCGCATACGTCAGGCCGCCTCGTTCAATCCTCAGCCAAGCCACATAGACTTTTGCAGAGGAACCTAATTGCTATTAGATGATAAATATACATAATCTAATGTTGTGTGTTTCTAAGCTTCTTCCTCTTGTCATGGTTGTGGACATGGGGTAGCTTCTTTCTCAACATGTATATTCATGTTAACCTTTTAACGAAAATGAAAGTTTTATATCTAATGATCAAGTGTATGAAACATGAAATTAATATTGATCTGCGTTTGACTAAAGAAACCTATTTAATTATTTGATTTGATGATCTTATTAGAAGCATTTATTCATAAATTTGGGAGTCTATGCATATGTAAAAACTTTCAAAAAAAAAATTTGGAGGTCAAATCAAATGTTTGATACTGTGTCGCTATAAGAGTGAAGAAATTGTTTTAATAGAGCAAATTATTATAATATTGAACCAGAGGAACTAACATTGACATTTCACCCTTGTAAACCAAAAAACTACAAACGTTGAAAACGTATAAAATATGATGAGACCTTTGCTTGCGGACCAAACTTTGTAGATTGAGATGGATTCAATATATATTGCGTATTGAGAACGAAAAAAAGATAAACTGAGCTAACATAAATGTTTTTAATGACTTTATAACTTTGGCAATTTACGTCAATTGATCAGAAGAAGAAAAGAGTTGTTGATACTTGCCACACAAGGAACAGATGAAAAGGGTGCGTTCATTACAGAGACCTTTATTATTCTTTTTCAGATTGTCAGCGACCAGGAAATATATATTTTTGGATCAAACAATAATCGACGTTCCTTTTTATTTATAGCCAAGTTAAATCCATAGTTAAGTTAGATCAAGCTCAGGCCAGACTTTTACTAGTCTTCGACTCTTTCTAGATTCCATCTCTCTGACTTTCTTAGGACTAGGAGGACGAATGTGCGTGTGTCTTACATCAACTCAGATGTACTAAAGAATTCAGATTCTAAGTACGCTTTTACAGAAGATTTGTCTAATAAATCATGTAGCTTCCCAACCTCTTAGCACTGCGTGGACTTCTTGCTATTTTCTCAATTCTTAGAAACAGTTTAGAATGAAACAAAATACTTTTTCCAAATTTTAGCTTATTTACACGTTTGTCGCAATTGCAGTCTCAAACAACAATCAAATGAGCAGAGGTAATATCGAGAGAAAACCGTAAAATAGGTGAATGATGATAATGAGATCAGCAGACAAGATTAAGAGAGATCAAGCATATAAAGTTGCTCGATTATGATGATCACACAATAATAGCGTTTTACTAAATAAACCCAACAAATGCAGTTTTTATTTTAATGATTGGACCACCACTTTTAGGTCTTCATCAATCACCACATGGCGTACTTCTGTGTCCAGCTTCGTGCAGTTGACTCGTACTTGGTCTTATCCGTCTTGTACATATGGGCAATCTCTGGCACAAGAGGATCATCTGGGTTCGGGTCTGTCAGCAATGAGCAAATCGACAGCAATACCTAAAATCCACAGGATCATCATCATCACTCAGTATTGACAAACATAAACAGTCTTCTTTTTGTGTTAAGAGAAGGTTTATCAAACCTTGGATACGGTAAGAGCAGGACTCCACTGTTCTTTCAGGATATCAAGGCAAATGCTTCCGTTGCTGTTGATGTTGGGATGGTACACCCTCGTCTTAAAAGACACCTGCAGAAATCAGATACACACATTCATAAGATTCTAACAAACCTGATGCCAATAAACTTAAATATGATTTAGTTACTGAAATAAAAAGAAGCAAACCTTAGGTGGCTTGAAAGGGTAATCCGGAGGGAAGTGAATGGAGACCAAAAAGACTCCTCCAGCATAAGGACTGTCAGGAGGTCCCATGATAGTTGCTTGCCAATGGAACATGTCCTCAGCCACAGGACCTTACATCAATTAAAAAAAACGTTACAAATAAGACTCAAATCTCTTCATCAAACTTAGACCTCACAAACCACATCAACAGAAACATAATTAACAGCATGCATGCCCTACAACAATAGAGATAACGATACTAATAAAACTTAAATTCTCTTCATGGACTCAGACCTCTCAACCCCAATCAATAGAGACATATTATTAGCAGGAGCTACAAACGTTAGGGAATCTTTGAAGATGATTTTTTTTTTCTATAATCAACAGAACCAAACAGAAAAGGTTAACCAAACAAACCGGTTTCAATCAAAGTATTGATCTTTATCGGTGCCCTAACAAAGCTAATTACTTCAAAAGTAGTGAACGCAAGGAAAAAAAAGCTTCAGTCTTTGGTACGAATCAGTCGAGGGGAGACAGAGTACCTGCGCTACAGTTAGAAGGAGGATCCTTCTGTAAATCCTTGAGCTCTTTCAAAATCCTCTTCGAAGCCATGTCTCAGAGACACAAAGACCTACACAAGGGGCAACCTTAAAGCAACCCAAATTTGTATTAACACAACGAACGACAGATTACAGAGGAGGAAAAGGCGAGAAGATACCGACACAAACAAGCGATGAGAAAACCCTAGAGATCAACCAAAAGAAGAAGTGGATCTGAGAAACCGATGAGCTTTCCTTTCTTTTATATAATGGCGTGGGAAAGAGAGAAACGAAAAAGATCCTCGCAGCTCTCCCTACTTCCTTTTTTCTTTATAGTAGTCAGAGAGAATGTTCAAGACGGCACTCGAACCTTCTGATTCCGCCAGCAGCTCCTCGTGCGTGACACCTATTTATAATCACGTGTTTGCCAATGCGTTTACCGGTTTTTCTCTTTCCCTTATTATTTAATTCAGGCCTGGCTCTAAGGCCCATGCCGAAGAGTTTAGTGGGCTCAAGCAAAGCCTAAAGGCCTAATTAGGTTAAGTATTGCCTCACTGAACACCAATTTTTTTTTTGTTTACAATGTTTCTTTGTCATGTAATCAAAAATGCATTAATTTTCTTGGATGGATAACTTACAAACACCTTTCATATAGCACCTCAAGTTTATGTTCTAGATGAAAAGCTAATTAAAGAAGCCCATCTTCTACCAGATTGGTTCATACCCAAGAAATATTCCCAACTTCAAGACTTGGTGATACCAAAAAAAAGGAAACTGACAATTTTTATTAACCACACACAACCAATGTAAGAACTACAACAATTCAAGGACAGAGTTTCAGTTACATTAGTGAGACAGCGAACTACTAAAAGCTTTACTCTTCCCAAGAAGAAGAAGTAAAAAGTAAAAAGTAAAATAAATAATATTTTTTGAGAAATAAAGAAAAAAATAACCAATCTAAACCGGGCTATCAGAGCTTCTAATCATCTCTGGTGAAGAGGCTCTGTTGCGAGAACCTGCAGAAGGCCTAATCTCTTCCATCATGCTAACAACTTCCTCCATGGAAGGCCTAGAATCCGGATGCTTGGACACACAAGCCATCGCTATCTGCAACGTCTGCACCATCTCTTCCTCAACACTATCCTGCTGCTTGATCAGCTCAACGTCAAACACCTCTCCAGTCCACTCCTCTCTCACCACCGACTGCACCCACTTAGGCAAATCCACCGCTTCCTCATGATTCCCACCCGTCTTCTTCCCCGCTGCTTTCCCCGTCAGCATCTCCAGCAACAGCACGCCAAAGCTGTACACGTCGGATTTCTGAGTGTGTTTCCTGGTTTCCACGGCCTCAGGTGCTCTGTACCCTAAGCTTCTCGACGGGAGCAACGCGTGATGGCTCATCAACGGAGCTATACCGTAGTCCGAGACGCATGCATCGAGGTCTCGCGTCAACAGAACGTTCGGTGACTTGATGTTCCCGTGGAGGAGGAGGAGTTTACCACCCGTAGACGCAGAGTGTATATGAGAGATCCCTCTCGCAGCTCCCAAACAGATCCTCAGCCTCGTTTCCCAGTCCAACGCCTCTTTACCGTGAAGAAGCGTGGAGAAGCTCCCTCCTCTGTAGTAATCATACACGAGCAGCTTCTCGTCTTTCGAGAAGTAATAAGCACGTAGAGGAGCCACGTTCGCGTGTGGGCCCATCCTCCCCACAGCTTCCATCTGCTGCTCGAACTCCCTCTTCCCAACCGCTACTTCCTTCAGCCGTTTCACCACCACCCTCGTTCCTTCCTCCAAGATGGCTTTGTAAGTCGTCCCGTAGCTTCCTTTCCCTAGAACTTCGGCAGAGGCTCTCAGCAAGTCCTCGAGATCGAAGCTGTACGAGCTTCCTTCGAAGAACACCAGCTTGTTCTTCTCCGCTTCCTGCACTCCGCTCCCAAACTCCTCCTCCGCCTTGTTGTTGTCGTCTCTCCTCCTCCCTGGTTTAGCTTTCGGCGCGTCTTCGTCGTCGTTCCCGCCATCTCTTTTCTTGGCGCAGCAGAGAGTTACGACGGCGAGGAGGAGGAACAGCAGAACCGAACCTCCAACCGCAATGCCGACGATAGCTGGAGTAGAGAGAACTGGTGTGATGGTGGTGGTGTTGTCAGGGCATGGAGTTAAAGGACCGCCGCATAAGAGGGTGTTACCTCGAAAGGAGGATGCTGGGAAGGACTTGATAGAAGAAGGAACAGAGCCGTTGAGGTTATTGAAGCTGAGGTTTAAGTATTTAAGGTTAGGAGGGAGGTCAGGGATTGGTCCGGTTAGAGAGTTGTTCTGTAAGCTGAGATCAGTGAGCTGAGTTAGGTTCGTTAGACTCGCGGGGATGGTGCCAGAGAGCGAGTTGTTGGAGAGATCAAGGTTGACGAGGCGGTGAGAGAGTATATTGTGAGGGATGGGACCAGAGAAGTTGTTGTCATGAAAGTAGAGTGATCTGATGAAAGGAAGAGAGAGGATGGCGGATGGGATGTTTCCTTGGAGGTTGTTGGAACGGAGGCTAATGATCCTGAGGGCGTCGAGTTTTTCGAAGGTCTTGTCGGGTAATGGTCCGTATAGTCCAGAACCGGGTAAGCGGAGCGCGGTTACACGACGGGCGTTGTTTTTGGAGCAGGTGACGCCGGTCCATGATGTGCAGATGGGGTTTGTGGTGTTCCAGTTGAGTTTGCGGGAGTGTGGAACGAGAGATGCGAACTCGAGAAGTGCTTGTTTGTCTGAGTCTATGTCTGACGATGAGCAACGAGGGACAAGAGGCGAGGCCAAAAGGAAAATGAAGGCCGCAACAATCATCATAAATGCTATTTGGTGGTTCACTCACTCACTCACATCAAAGTCTTTCTCATTCACCTGCAACTGCAAGTGAACAAAACACACGTTAAGCTTCTGATTTAGAACCACATAACAGTTAACACCGACACTTTGACATGTATTCAGGACTAAAGGTTAAACACAATTGTAAAAGGAAAAAAAACTAAAAACTAAAAAAAGTAGTTGTAAAGTTAAGACACAAAAGAGTAATCAAACTTCCACCGTAAATTAAAAGCAAATGACTTTAGGGAGAGTGGTGTCAAGAACAGTAGTGGGAATGATGATGATACAATCCAATGCGAACATTAATTGATTATCAATTAAAAAAAAACATAGATTATGAAAGCTTTATGCACATATTCTCTCAGTCAACGGTTGAAGAGTTATCTAGCAGCTTGGTTATCCCCAATCTTTAAGAAGAAAAAAAACAAATTAATCAAGAAAGTTGCTAAAGTTAGAGACAATTAGTAAGATAATGTGTACCCATTCAATTATTTTACACAGATCTGCAATCTACAGATGAACATTGTAAAAACTAGGGTCTTACGTTTCTCCAGCTACCAGAACAGAGAATGCGAAATTGAAAACAAAGGAATAATTTTTAGTGATAAGAATTAACAATCAGAGCTAAACCAGAAAAAATAGCAAAACGAGAGAGAGTGAAAGACCTTTGAAGTGGGTTCAGAGGAGAATCCTGAGAGGCATTGGAAGCTGATCGTTGAAGAAGAGTGAGAGAGTGGAACAAATGCGGACAAGGGGAAAGGATACAAAGTGGAGAAATCACTTTTAACAACGGTAATTCTTGAAGAAGAAGTTTGAGCTAAAGGCGAAAGCGGAAAAGAGTTGGAGAATCTGGAATCGCCATTGGAACAGATTCAGTGACCACTAAGTGATGATGAACAGTCAAAAGAGAGAAATGCAAATTTTTGCTAAAAGCTTTGGGGGTTGGTTTCTGTTGAAGGGAGGAAGCTTCGGCGTGACGGCAACGGAGAAACGTAAATCTCGATGTTCAGTTTCAGACTCCAACTCTCTCTCTCTTTCTCTCTCTCTTGTCTGCACTTCTTTGCTCTTTGGCTTACTGCCTTTGACTCTCTTCCTTCCTTGGAGAATTTTATATTTTTTTAATTGGTTGCCTGAAATTATTTTGTCATTTTGTTAATTTCTCTTTGTTTTATTCATTTTCCTTAAATTTTCGTATTTATTGAATGGGTCAATTGATGTAAATATGGCGGCTTTATGAGTTTTTAGAATATTTCTAATAGCTTATGTATAAATTAAAGGAACATTCCTTTTTAATAATGAGAGATAATATTTCAAGATCAAAGACTATATTTGGTGAGGAAAACAACAAAGAGTGGGAGAAATGTTGCAGATTACGCTTATTTCATCTTTGATATTTATAAAAATTTAATTTGGGTGAGATGGAACTTTCTTTCTAAAAGAAAAATGGACCCACCTGAAGAGAGGGAGGAAGTTTGGTATGTGACATAAATGAGGATATGATAGTGAGGTAACACTGTAAACAACATAATGAAATCTCTTAAATATGAAAATGACATTAATGAAAGTCAATTTTAAAGAAAATAAATAAACTCCACTGTTGTTAGTTGCGCTTCGCTGTTGCCCATTACTATTAACTTAGCTATGTCTTTCTATTCACCTTGTGTGAACATTTCTATCCTCTTTCAATTTTAATTGCATCCTTCAGGAATCAGATCCTTACGTTACCTTATCATCTCTTCAAGTACTTATATAACTCCAAAGTTACAAACCTAACTCAAGAACCAAGAATTAGTGACCAAAGAACCAAAAACCATTAGAATTTAGAGCCTTATATCTTATCATTTGTCACTAAACAAGCAAATCAGATTCTTTAGAAAAAAATCGTTTACTAGTGGTGCGTGTGTGTGTGTGGGCAAAGGGCTCAGGAATCAGCTCGAATCCTCCATTGTCAAAATTGTCCATGATCCAAGGACCTGTCTTTAATGCTATGCAACCAGTTTGTGTTCTTGACGTCTTCTTTCAACAGCAATGAGCCGTACCTTGAGCTCTCATACATACAAGTCCATCTCCCTCAACTTACCCAACAGTCTTCTTCCCTCCTTTGCTTCATTCCCGTTGTTCTCTGTTGCTTAGTGCTTATAGAATCCGAATGGTTATTCCGGCCTGAACGGATTGGCTGGATCATGGACGAGGGTTGTCTGATGCTCTGAGGAAATAACGGTGTGGTTGATAGTGCGCAACCGTTACTCTTCCCGTTTCTTATATATGTCCTATACGCACGATCACGATGCAAAGATATTACCACAATGAAAAGGAATAAATATTCTTCATAGCCATAGTTTACATTGTAATGCGATATCGTTACATATTTATAGCATGTTCAGCTTTAGTGTCGACGACATTGTCACATCTCGTCATTTCTAATAAATATTAGTATACAAGATGAATTTCCTATATTTTCTAGTAGTTCACGATTTTTTTGGTGATAATATAGGAAAAAAGTATCTCTGGAACTAGAAACCGATTTTCAACCATCTTGTATTACTGGGAAATGATTTGTTGGTTGTAGTTAGTTGATAAGTATATTAAGATTCGGATATTCGGATATGTTGAGTTACTAGAAGTTAGCTATAAACGACTTTCCTAATCACGATTAGCATTTTCCTAATAAGAAGCTTCGAACCTTACAAACTGCATGTTAATTTCATCCTTGTTTACAGATTTAACTAATTAACCGACTATTTCCGAAGATTAACAAAACTCCAGGGCCTTATTTACAATTATATAATAATAAAATAAGATTTTATCGAAAAAGTGTTATAAATCGGAAGACTTTCTGTCTGTTATGATTTGACTTAAATGACTCCTAAGCGTTAGGGTTCGGTTCCTTCTTCCTTTTGTCAAACGTTTCTCAATCATCCCCACCATTGACTACATCTCTAAATCCTTCTTCATTGGCCTGCTCATCCCCAAACGAATCTAACATTCTCCGAGCTTCCATTTCCTCTTGTGCCGGTAAGCTCTACCGATAACATTTTATATACTTAACATTAATCTGGGTTCGTCGTAGAATATGTTTGATTGGTTAGAAATGGTTCTACAATTGGGTTCTAGAATTGTAATTAGAACGATTCTATACGAACAATTGGTGATAAAGATCATTGCTTTTGTTGCTCTGCTTTTCTGGATTTTTTTTTAATCTGAAAATTGTTTTAATGTGTTTATATTGGTTCAGTCATTTTTCACCAAAAAAAATACGATATTTTAATCATTTTAGTGCGATATGGAACACAATCATGTTACGGTTCTGTCTGTTCCTATTGATGAGTTTTGAGTTCTGTTTTTTTTTTTTTTTTTGTAATCTCTATCAGACAAAGACATCATGCTCATTGAATTTGTTTTTTTCCCATTTACAGTTTGCTGAGTTTGATACTTTTTTCCTCGGTGATGTGTTAAACAAGAAACAGTCACCTCTTCTTGATGCAGTTTTGAATTCCACAACGCATTTTGGAGTTTTATTTTGGTTTAGGTCAGCATCAGAACGATGCATCCAGGCTGCAAAAAGCTTCTGCTGCTTCTTTTCTTATTTTCCTCTGTATACATTGCCAACACTGAGACCTCTCATAAAGCAAGAGCTTCTCCTGATGGGGACTTGGGGAGAAACGTTATAATAGACGGAAGCGGTTTAGAGAAAACTTTACATGACATTGGAATGGGTGAGAAGAGAGGCAGCAAAGTCTCAGTCTCAGTCTCTACAGTTGTGTTGTTCACCTTGGCGATGGCTGCTGCCACCGGGTTAGGCGCGGTGCCCTTCTTCTTCGTCGAGCTCGATCCTCAATGGGCGGGAATATGCAACGGCATGGCTGCCGGTGTGATGCTGGCCGCTAGCTTTGATCTTGTAAAAGAAGGGCAAGAGCATGGTGGTTCTGGTAACTGGGTTGTTACTGGGATTCTAGCCGGTGGGTTGTTCATCTGGCTCTGCAAACAGTTTCTCGAACAATACGGTGAGGTTAGCATGCTGGATATCAAAGGAGCAGACGCAGCGAAAGTGGTTCTCGTCATAGGGATCATGACGCTTCATTCATTCGGGGAAGGGTCAGGCGTTGGTGTATCCTTTGCTGGCTCGAAGGGATTTAGCCAAGGGCTTCTGATCACTTTGGCGATAGCCGTTCATAACATTCCAGAAGGTTTAGCTGTTAGCATGGTGCTGACGTCAAGGGGTGTATCTCCACAGAACGCCATGCTCTGGAGTATCATCACATCTTTGCCTCAGCCTCTTGTTGCTGTGCCTGCTTTTTTATGTGCTGATGCGTTTAGCAAGTTCTTGCCCTTTTGTACTGGGTTTGCTGCTGGGTGTATGGTTTGGATGGTTATTGCTGAAGTGCTTCCTGATGCATTCAAGGTGAATTGCATTGTGTTCATGTCTGAAAACGTTGTTGCAGAGTATACTTTAATTTAATATCTCTCTTCTTTGTAACCGCAACAGGAAGCGTCTCCGTCGCAAGTAGCGTCTGCAGCGACGATATCAGTAGCGTCCATGGAAGCTTTCAGCACTCTTTTCGAGAGTTTCACTCATGATTACAAGTAATAGTTATAAGCTTCCGCATTTGATTGGTTCTTAATCTAACTAAGGCTTTATTTTCTTTAATCTGCAGCTCAGAGGATGCTTCTGGCTTCTTTGTTTCACTCCTCTTTGGTCTAGGCCCATTGCTTGGGGGAGTGTTTCTGGTTGCATCGGCACTCACCTTCCGTCTACAGCACGCTCTCCTCATGGGAGTAGCCTCAGGGATTGCCTTTGTCCTCGGTCTCTGGCGTCCGCTTCAACTTCTCATATCTGCAAAAATGGGATTCATCCCTCTGGTTACTCTACTCGCGGTCGGAGCGGGGCTGAGCCATTTCACGAGCTCAGCCATCACTTCTCGGAAGAAGTCTCGAGCTGGCAGTTTAATCACCTCAGCAACCAATTTTCCAACGAGTATGATAACGCTCCAGTCACTATTAGCGTGTGGAGCGGTTGGTTTCCACGCATTAGCGGAAGGGCTTGCTCTCGGAGTCGCTGCTCCAAAGGCTTATGGTCTAGGGAGACACATGGTGCTCCCAGTTTCCTTACACGGGCTGCCAAGAGGGACAGCGGTTGCAAGCTGCGTTTTCGGTGCTACGGACAGCTGGCACGCAGCTCTTGCGGCTGCAGCTTTGGTTGGGTTCGTGGGACCTGTGTCAGCCATAGGATCGATACTAGCCGGGATAGATTACAGTGGGCTTGACCACGTGATGATGGTGGCGTGCGGTGGATTGCTGCCTAGCTACTGGCAGGTGGTGAAGAGAGCGGTGAAGTTGGAGAGGAAGAAAGGGAGTGTGGGGATGGTGCTGGGAGTGGCGTGTGCGGTTGTGTGTCTGACTTTTACTAGACTGGTGTGCTTGCACACGCCTTACTGCAATTCTGCACCTGAGGCTGTTAGATGAGTGATTCATGAAAGCTAGATAGAGCCATCTCTTGTGGATTCTCTTCTTCTTCTTTTTCTTTTATGTTGTAAGATATATGTTTTCTTTGTGAATAAACCACATTAAGAGAAACTCATTAGTTTTAGCATTCGCAGGATGAACCATTAACTTTTATTTTTGTGCAAGTAAACCGTTGAATCTATAGATACTAGGAGCGGAGCGCGGGGATATTGAAAATATGTTACTGAATATAATAGCTATAATAGCATGATGTAACATGATGTAATTGAGATCGTGAGATGAACATAGAAACATTAAAAACTAAGTTTCTCTCTACATTGAGCAAGCTTGGAAGATGATAATCTAAAAGAGCACAATCATTGGGGCTTCAGTCTACCTCTTCATTGTCCAAGATCAAACAGTCCTTTATCTTCTCACTGAAAAAGTTCTGGAAACCAACAACGTTAAAATAGTGTTTAACCAAGGTCTCAAGAGCCCAAGATATGTGACATGTAAACAAAATAATGTCTAGTGCTATTATTAGCAAGCAACCTATTTAGGTGCTCACCTCAGATATGTTTGACTGTCAACCTTTTGATGATGCTTCACTTGGGAGATCAGATGTGGTAGTAAGGAGCCGAAATGCTCAAGGGATGATCGATCTTGTGGAAGTATTTGGAACCGGTAACTTGAACAGCAAGCAGCATAAAGGGCTTAGACTCATGGCATTCTTCTAATGAGTCTGATCCATTTAGTGGGTTGTTACAGATAGGACATAATGCATTTGTAGTCATGGAACCGTCATATTTGAGATTGAGTTTCTTTAGACGTCTCTGAATGGCCATTGGAACACAAGAGTCGTCAGTTTCAGGAATTTTATTGAAGTAAAATGGAGTAAGCTTTGCAGCTGTCCTTACAATTTTGCACTCCCGTGATGGATTCTCTTCCTGCGCAAACATATAACTAAGTATGTTCATAACAACCAGATAAATGATGGGCTAAAAGAAATCAAGAAGTTGATTTTCCACCTAAAACAGAGCAACGAATGAAGACACCAAGTCATTGATCCCGGATTGAGGATGACAAGCCAACTCAACCGTCTTTAGATTGTCATGTCCACAGTGTGTTAGACTCATTCAACGGTTGATAAGAAAATTCCAAGACTGGTAAAAAAATAGTTAAAATACGACCCCATCCAAATGGCAGAGCCTAGTTATTTCCTGCCAAACACAATCTCAAAGTGGCTGCACAAGAGGAACCTTCCACCTCGCATCAACATGCTGAATATCTGCTGATATGAATAACCTCGTCCCAGTCCCAAGAGAAATGCAAGTCAAATCACAACTTCGATGTCTATGTGAAATGTCCAAACAAAGATACATATAAACGATGGATACTAAAATATTAACAAAATACAATTTTACATGAGAATCTCACTCAACATACAATCTAGCAGAGAAGAGACATTCAGATCAGGACAAAGTAAGCAGAACACACCTTGACAGTGGCTGCAAGACCATGGGAAGCGAGTCTTGACGTGCATGATCCTACCACTAATCTGTTGTACTCATTCTCAGGGGCAAGCTAAAAATAATCATCAACAAAATTAGATTAAAAAAAAACCAAGGCATCAGGTAAAAGGCAGATAGGAATGAATGAACTTTTTTTAATTCCCAATAGACACAAAAGTCAAACAAACCTTTTGCAAAGACAACATCTTCAGATGCAGCAAAAGGTCTTCTTTTCCAATCTCATCACTAACGCTTACTTGGTTGTGTACCATCCGTAATCAGACTTGCAGTCTTGGTGAACACCTTGAAATCAAACTTCTCATTGCCTTCTTTGCAGACTTGCAGTGAGATGAAAGACAATCTGAAACATATAGCAACAAAAAAAGTGAAAGTAAATATTTTTTTTATTTTTGTACAATATCTTCTCATCAAGGAGAAGTAAAGTGACTCCTATGAATGTACCACGCTTCTTGATGTTTTTAGAGTCCAAAAATGGAGAAGCCAAGCAGCAATGAACTACGACATCTACCGAGGCGGAGAGCTCTGAAGGCTGATTTCCCAACAACAACATCTGAAGAAGACATTGTAGAAGAATCATTGTATGCTTGATAAAGGAGATTAAGAGACACTGGTTTAGAAGGTTCATCCAACTCTCAATCCTCTGCAATTTATAGCATTTTGGGTTAAATGAAAATATCATTTACCAGAGAGATCAAGAGAAATACGTTGAACAATAGAGGAGTCTAAGAGTTTAGAGAGAAGAATTCAATGTTTTTGGAGTGAATAGCGGAAACGTGGATTGAAGAGACGAAGAACGACAATGGAACCCTAATGACTAAACCGAGCCGGGTAACGAAATCAAAACGGAAGAGAAAACAATGATCAAACCAAACCGAATGTGGATCCCACAATCATTAAAAAAACGCTGACGTGGACACTCTCAAAAGAGAGAAAAGTGCCCCATTATATATATGATTATGAGCAACACTCTATTTGTCAACTAAGGACATGTTCGTTTCATCATCCCCTGACAAAATTCATCTGGATGGAGATGAGAATTTTGTTTGTTTATGTATTAAAAGTAAAAATCATCTAGATGACTAATTTGGATAAGTTTTAAAAATTTATGTTTAATTTTGAAAAACAGTTGACTGATCCAAAGTGAACCATATAAATGGAGATGGTTTTGGTAAAATGGTACAATATCTATCTTATTAAAACAGAAACATTCTGTTGGACCTAACATTTATTTTGTAAGTTTTTAAATTAAATACACATTTATACTTTATAGTTAAACCTACATTAAATCACTAATGTTACTTTCTTTATACTACTATCCATGTTTCCAAACAATATACTTATTTTTTTATACTATTATCAATGTTTCCAAACAATATATTTTTATACTACTATCAATGTTTCCAGACAATACAATAATTAATCTTAGTTATTTTATATCTATCATTTTCTCTTTAAAATTTTGTAGAAACGTCATAATTTCATAAATTGCAAAATAATGAACTTTAAAATTTGGATTATAAGATTACATATCGGTCATCCATCAGTCATCCATCAGTACAATCGGTTAGTCTCGAGGTTTAGTGATTTTTTTAATATGAATATTTTAAAAACCGAAATTGAATTGTCAGATCTCCGGATTAACGGATATAATCAAAATCGGGTTGAATTTAAAAACATTGATTTAAATGCAAAAATATTTTAAATACACACTCTTTAAAAATTACCAAAATATTTGTCAAATTATTAGTGAAATTTTTTATCGTAAAATATTCCGCGCTTCCAAAGCGCGGGTCAAAATCTAGTATCTATTATAACTCTATAGATCGCTCATAATGGTTTTCCTTTTTTTTTCTTTATATCAACATTTTCTTCAAAAACAAAAGATGCTCTATGATTGTTAATAACAAAATCACTATTAATGAATTAAAAATTACATATAATTATCATCAGTATAATTGATTTTACTTTTTATTTAAAAATTTATGTTAGTTAGAAGTTTCCTTCTTCAATAAATTTAACATAAATAGAATATTTAAGTAATAATCAAACCACTAGATATTACATATTTAAAATGACATATCTAATTAAAAATATAATATTATTCAAGTAATAATCAAACCAATTAGAAATCACATATTCAAAATCACATGTCTAATTAAAAATATAATATTATTTATTTAAATTATACATATAAATTAAAAAATAATTTAAAGAAGTTGAGAAATTGATTAATAGTTTAATTTAACCTCTTCAATCATCTTTGATCATCTTGTTGCTTCTGTTTTGTTTGGCTCCATTGTTAGCAGAGGATCTACTCCCATTTGGACATCGTGGGAAGAAATATCTTATTAGGTATTGAGCCTTATCATCATAGCACATTCATCATTTTTTCTTCGAAACTATTTTGTCTGCATAATTTAAAAAATTTCTTATTAGGTATTGAGCCTTATCATCATAGCACATTCACCATTTTTTCTTCGAAACTATTTTGTCTGCATAATTTAACCGCGTGTTTTTAAGAACTCGTCTAACATGTATTGCATTGTGCAAATTTTGTTTTTATAAAAACATAATCATAAGTAATGAGATTGGTCAAAATATTCAAATCCAAACTGCATAATTGAGCTCAATCCAAAAAGTAATATTGAACCCAAGCAAAGCAGATTAAATATTCGAATGGATCCTAAAATTTAATAACTAAAATATCTACCTATTTTTCATCCAAATATCAAAATTGAACCTGTTTTCATGTTAATATTAGGTATAATTTTATCATCTTAAACCAGTGATTACCAACATGAAAGCATCCATGTGGGGAAAATCCCAATAAGCTCGTTTTGATTTAAATCTGTATCAGCATGCACAAAGTTACCGTCTCTGGCTTCTTCAGTCTCTGAACTCTCATCTCAAGTCATCTCATATTCATTATGAACCATCTTGAACTGCTTACTAGTAGCACTACAAAAGAAAGAATCATACAACCTTCGTGACAATATAACAAAGAAGAATTAAAGACAAGAAAAACATTCGATTACTCTATCACTAGGACTGTGGAAGCAGTTGGAGATCGATATATCGGGGCAACCAGATCGTGAGGAAGCTTACCAATGTCAACGTTGAACTTCTCATGTGATTCTGCTTGCTCCACTGTCACTAGACGTTCCAGACCCATTTCGACCTCCATTGAGTAGAAATCTCTTAGGATGAAATGCCTCCCTTGGTATCTAACAGCACCAGTTACTAACTTCAATCTCACATTTGTTTGGTTATCTACTAACCACTAATCTCCTGGACCCAAGATTAACTATACCATTATCATAGCACATTCACCATCTCTTCTTCAAAACTCTATTTTTCTACATATTTAAGCGCATATTTTAGTTTATTTCGAATAACCAAAACCGAAACAGAGTAATACATCATCTAACATGTATCGCAATATACAAATTTTGTTTTTATAAAAACATTATCATAAGTAATGGGCTTGGAAAAAATATTCAAATTCGAATAACCTCATTGAACTCAATCCAGAAAAGTAATATCGAATCCGAACCAAAAATGATTAAATACTTGAATAGATCTTACATTTTAATATCTAAAAATATCTATCTACTTTTCATCCAAATATCAAAACCGAACCTGTTTTCATGTTAGTGTTAGGTATAATTTTATACTATTCAAATTTATATATTATTTTATTTTCAAATATCAGAATTTTTTTATATTTCTTACATAATTTCAGTGGGTACCCAACACAAACTGAAATTTATAAATATGTGAATAAGATTTAAAATTTTTAATCCTAAAATTCCAAAAACCGAATAAGTCTGAATCAAACCCGAACAAGTACACAATCAAAATATATAAGATTATGTGTTTAATTTATTTCCTAATATATATTATGTGTTTAATATATTTCCTGATAATAATGGTAAAATGTTTATTTCGGTATATATATGAAACTGAGATGTTTATTATTTAATTTAATAGCATTATATATATTATAAATTTATTTGTATTTATAAGTAATATATAATAATTATTTAATTATAATGAAACATGTTTTTCTAAATTTTCTATTTTTTATGTTTTATATTATATTTTTGAAAATATATATTAATTTTTAGATTACATTCTTTTAAAAATTTGCAAAAAGATTTTTTTTGAAGAAATATTTAAATATTTACTTGAATAATTAAGTTGTTAATTGACATATTAATTTGAATATAATAATATAATATGAAAGATCAGGTCCAAATAGTGAAAGACCTTTTACTGAATTTATTTTCTTGGTGTTGAGTGTGTATCCTTGGATAGAAAGAATAACCCGCACAAACAAATGGGATCTGAAAATTTGTTGCGGAAGAGGAGAAGATTAAACTCCCTTACTGAACCAATATCGGTTCTTATTAGATTCAACCAAATACTGAGAAAAAGAATAAGCTCGATACTCAGCTCAGATTTGATTGAAAACACAACAAAATTCGCCAAGCGAAGGAAAGATCCGCAAACGGAAACAAAAATCGATCAACTGATCGAATATCTTACAGTCAAAAACAGTAGAACATCTCTCAATCCCTCTGAAAGATTTTTTTTGATAAGAGGGAAGTTGAGAGAGATTTCTCTCTCTATAGGAAGAGAGAGAACTCTTGGGTTTGATATTATGAAGTCTATCGGCTTTTAGTAAAGTTTCTCGGCAGACAGGAGGCGGTGGTGATGGATTGATATCGGCTGGTTCAACAGAGGTTTAGTAGAGTCGGCGTCTCCTTATGTTGATGACGGTCCGGCAAAAGATCTCATGTTGGTCAATCGAGCTTTCTCTGAATTATCATCTGCGGTAGTTGAGTTTCCATAACACAAACAAAGGTTGAAGCGTAAGAAGGAGTTGGAAGGTATTGGCGTCTGCAGCGAGGTTTCAAATGGATTCTATGGCGTTGAGAAGCAAAGATGGAGGTTTGGTGCATAACAATCCCGACGGTGAAGAATTACGGCGAGTGTGAACACCGTGTTGCATGACAGACACGTAACAATGCATGTGTCTTGTGTTTCTTCATCAAGAGTCACGTGGAAAGGACAGCAATTCATAAACCGACTTTCATTTTGGGCTTAATGACTATTGGGCTTCTCGTTATGTTTAATGTTTAATGAACCTCAGTTTATGTAACGTACAATACCTTGTAAAATTGTCCATTGGACTAGATCAATGAAATATGTTGCAAAAAAAAAAGAATTTATTTTCTTGGTGTTGATAAAGAATACAACAAACAATGAAATCCAAATATTAGGATGAACCAAAAGAGGGATTAGTCTTATTTATTCATAAATCTTGCAGCTGCAGCAGCTTTGATTGGGTTCGTGGGACCTGTATCAGCCATAGGATCAGTACTTGCCGGGACAGATTACTGTGGACTTGACCACGTGATGATGGTGGCGTGCGGTGTATTGCTGCCTAGTTTCTGGCAGGTGATAAAGAGAGCGATGAAGTTAGAGAGAAAGATAAGGCAGTGTGGGATGGTGCTGGGAGTATGTGCGGTTGTGTGTCTGACTTTCCCTAGACGGGTTTGCTTGCACACGCCGTACTGCAATTCTGCACCCTGAGGCTGTTAGATAATTGATTCATGGAAGCAAGAGCCACCTTTTGTGAAAAGACGAACTCAATAAGCTCTTTAGTTATAGCACTCAGCAAAATGAACCATAAATGCGTGTAACTAAAAACCATTGAATCATGAAAACCCTTTTATTGAATTTATTTTCTTGGTAAATGTAGATAAAGAAAACAACAAACAATGAAAATCCAAATATTAGGATGAACCTAAAGAGGGACCAGTCTTATTTATTCATTCATAAACATAACACAACTCTAAAAAAGTCTCAAGCTTTTATCATTGAAGAAGGAACCTCTCTTTAGTTCCTATGAACAAGTGAAAACAAAGAGGAGAGCTTCCAAAAGATAAACGATGAGATTCAAACATCCTTCACCTTCACATGAATCTCCGTCTTCTCCTCCTCCTCAACTGCAACCTCCTCCTTCTTCCTCTCCACAGACTGTGATCCAGTCATCCTCGCCAACAAAACAAAAGACATCCCTCCCACAACATTGTTCACACACCTCAACACAAACACACTCGTCTTAAACACCACAGGCGGCATCGCCCTCGCAAGCAAGAACTCAACCCCGTTCAACGTCTGGTACCTCACGTTAGCGCTCACACCCATATGAGTCGCCCAAGTCAGCGAATTGAGCACCGTCGGCGGCGGTTTGTTGGGCGTCTCGAACCCCGGATCCATCTTCTTCCTCAGAACAATCAACCCGTTAGAGATAGCCGTTCCGACAAGACCAGCAGCTAACCCCACAGTCGCAAAAACCATTCCTTTGTACACAAGAGTCCCGAAACGGTTCATTACAGTGAATCCCCCCTGTTCGAACATATGCCCCGAAGGACAGTGCTTAAAGATTCCGGGTAAGCTCTGTGAGACACCAGCGGTGGCCGCGGTGGGAGCCAAGAGGTACATGAGCATGAAGTTGAGAATCGAACCCACGACGAGGGTTGAGAAGACGAAGTCTAGCTCGTTTAATCCGAAGTTGGGGCGCGACGCCATGTCTCCGAGGACGCATGCGGTGACTCCGACGAGCTCTTCCATGAGGACCTTGAAAGGGAACTGAGGATCTGCCGCGACTCGTGATCTCCATCCTTCGATGAACATACCTATCGGTCCCCATGATGAAGACGACGATGATCCTTCTTGCTCTTCTCCGTCGTCTCCTCCTCCTCCTCCGCTTCCACCGCCTGAGCCTGGATTACCGAAGTTTCCGCCGCCGCCACCGCCTGCTGCGGCGCATGGGATTGCGAGGTTTGGAGAGGAGAAGTTGGTGTGGAGTGAGCAGACGGATCCGCTTCGTGGAAACGAGAGGATGATTCTTGGATCGCGAGAGAGGTTGATGGCTCTGGAAGGTGGAAGATTCGGATTCGGATTCGATTTCGCTGACAGATGAAGACGCGCGATAGCATTAGTAGCCATCTTCGGGTGATTGATTCTCTCGGAAAATTCGAATTTTTTTGTTCCTTTAGAATCTTATGATTGAAAACACGGCGGAGAGAGTGTTTGCAAACCTCATCTACCTTTTTTTAACAAAAACCCTACTTCTTCTTGTTGTTGTAATAAAAACTCAATCGGCACGTGCGAAATTTAAAGCAGCTCTCCACGTGTCATAAGGCTCAACTACTTAACTTCACCTACATACAAAACCATGTTGCGCTTACCCCACCAAGTCACACCACCACCATTGTTGATTTTTTTTTCTTTTGTGTGGGATACACTTTTCTTTTGGAGATGACATATCATAGTGGATGTATTGGGCTTTAAAAGCCCAAAAGCCCATTTGTTTTGTCAATCGAGTGACTCAATTTGAGTCTGTGTTCTCAAACTCTCAAATCATTTGGTGAAGTTTGGATATTTGATAGAGAGAGAGAGCGAGGAGCAGAATCAAGAAGGAAGGAGAAGATGTCGTTGGTGTGGCTAGAAGCGGCTCTGCCTCTGGGAATCATCGGAGGGATGCTCTGTATCATGGGCAATTCTCAGTACTACATCCACAAAGCTTATCATGGCCGTGTATGACTTTTTCTTCCCCCTTTCTTTCTTTCATTTGGATCTCTCTGTCTCCGGATCCCGAATTTGAGTTTTTTTTTTTATGATTTTGAATTTTTGGGGATTGAGCAGCCGAAGCACATCGGGCACGATGAATGGGATGTTGCTATGGAGAGACGCGATAAGAAAGTCGTCGAGAAAGCCACATCTCCTTCCTCATGATCAGGTCTGTTTTGTTTTTTCCTATAAGCTTTTAGTGTGTCAGGTTTGAATGTGTGTTGTCTTAAACTGAAAAGCTCTCTGTCGAGGAATGACTGTGATTCTGGTTAATTGATGATGACATTGCTCTTCTTATTTTCTTCTATAAAGCTGTAGGGCAGAGATTTTTTTTTTCTTTGTTATCGATGTAAATCTGAGTGATATGTTGATGTTATGTAGGGGCTTAGTGTGGTCCACAAATAAAAGGATACTCCAGAATTGAGAAGAAGAAGAAGCCGGAGAATCTAATTCTGTTGTTGCTGTTTGATTCTGTTTTCAAAAATTTAACAACCTTAATGACATTTGGTCGATAACTCGACTCTTTTTTTTGTGCTTGTTGTTAAGTTGCATGACATTTGGTTTACAACTACACTTCTTGCTGTGTGAATGTATTATGAATATCTCGAAAAATTGGCTCTCACCAAGAACTTCTGTGTGGATAGAATCCAATCCATCTTCAGTGTGTGTTTGTTAGGGGTAGGATCTTATACTGTACAGTGTGTATTGGTTGTTAGATTAAGAATAGGGGGAGATTGTGAAGATACTTGAGTGTCCATTGAAGCTTGTGTGATGATGAATCACATGGTTTTATGACTGGCTAATTAATAATGGTGGATGATGAATGAGGTCGGTGAAAGCCTTTGTTTTTTGCTTGCTGGGGGTCCCCTCGCTATGTCCCCTTTCAAGTGGCCTTTATTATCCTTTACTCCTTCAAAATGAAGCTTATAGCTACAACAAACACCACTGCTACTACTACCTTTAGAAGTGGGTTTCCAAATATCTGATGCAGTACTACAGGTTGAACACTTGATTCCCAGCGCTGTACTTTATGGAAGAACCTTCATCAGTATCATATATGGGGGGACATGTACTGCCCTGTGAAGGTAGATTGTAAATAAGCATCTTATAAAAAAACATTAAATATGCATGGGATAAGCATTTCGTTTAAGAAAAACGTGGACAAAATACTCTCAACTTTGGATCAAACGCAACAGAGCAGTAACTCCAGATTCCCTATGTAGTGGTTGCCGCAGACTGAGCTGCAGCTTCGGGACTTGCATAAGCAGAAAAACTGGAAACTGGCGAGCAGCTAAGTGGATATTGCATCGCTTGATTCTTGTATCTCTAGGCTTCTTCCCTTTATTTTATCTCGGATATCAAGTATTCTTGCCAGGTGAACAAGTATGCAGCTAAAAGGAGCAAACAAAGCGGAAGAAGTACTACTAAGGGATGGTGGCACATGACTTCCTGTATAGATTTTTGGAGTCCATTTCCAGGGCCAGGGGTCAACTCACCTCCCATACTAGCACAATTGTTGAGGGACTTACAATTGGAACCCCTGCTGCTACGTGCATGGCACCACTGTCCGTTATGATAGCATCAGCAGCAGCAATATTATTATATTAGTCCTTCGTAACATATAAAATAATCAATCTGTGTTTATACTCTTTTAGATACAAAAGAAAAACTTGTAATGAAACCGGATAGTATAGATAGAATCAAAGTAAAGACTAAGAAAAATATATTATAAGAAAATCATAGAGAGTTGGCAATTAAGAGTAGAAAAGAAAAATTGTTACAAAGAGATTTGACTATCAATGTGATTCGGGAAAGCATAGAGCGCATAAGTTCGGTGTATTTCTTCATTACGGACGGACATCTCAAATTCAAATCTTCTCCAGCTGTTTCTCACCGGATCACACAATAAAACATAAAACAATCGGCTATCCCTTTTCGGCACGTAAATAAACTCACCAGCATGAGTGGAACCCGTTAGTTTGAAACCCCGACCAAAGTCAGCAGAAGGTGAAAGTAACTCTTGTTCCACCGACCATATCTGTTTCTGTGCATCCTCCAAAATCCAGAACCTTCTATCATCCCAAGCATCAAAACAAGCTAACCATCCCTTATATGTTACCAGCTTCCGACAATACTTGGGAGGTACTCCTATCATATCAAACTTTTCAGATCTAACATCGAAACTCATTACAACTGTACCATAGTTCGCTTTCGCTAGATAATATATCACACCCTCGATGCATCGCCCATACGCATCACTGGCGGGACGATGCTTACGATTAGCTCTGAGCCTCTGACCGTTCTCCATGATTCTTCTCGAGATGATCCCAACGTAAAAACTCGGCACACGTAACAAGTCCTTTTAAAGGGAACGCACACTACTTTGTGTTTACCTTCGACGGGATCATATCCTAACAACAGTGTCGACCTCTTCCAGTCCTTGCAGGGCTCTGGTATCTTTGGTAACCTTACGAAACTCCTAGTGCTAGGGCTCCAGACTATAGGCTTTATTAATTCAAAGCAGATCAAACCGTGGACTGATTCGGTAGATATGCAGTGAACAAAATTTACTGGGAGTTTCGTCTAGGGATGTGTAAACGGGTCAGAAGCCCGCGGGCCTAACGGGCAATTTCTAAACGGGCGGCGCCCGTACCCGTTTAATTCTATATAAAGTCATAACGGGCTCATACGGGGTCGGCCCGCTAAGAGTGTTTGTTAAACGGGTTTACCCGCGAATAAAAGGGTACCCGTTTATTTTTATATTTTTCCAGAATATACGCGTATTCCTTTTGATTTTCAGAATATACGAATCTTGCCGTCAGTTTTTAACTTCTTCTAAGCTCTATGTCTATGAAATTCAGAAACATATGATATGAATCAAATTTGAGAAACAATATCGTGGGTCTCTTCGTTTTCTTCACTAAGAGAAAGTAAGCATCTCTTTTCAGCTTTCTGATTTTGATTCTGGGTTGCAGGCTGCTTTGATACAGAGCCATCGACATCGATCGGCCACCTCCTGCCAAGGACACGGTGCCATCTCAGTCTCTCGATCAAAATCATTCCTTTTTCTCTAGTTTAGGGAATAAATTACTCTTTCTTATGTTTTGGTTTAGTATATTTTCAGATAACGAGGAGATGGAGATTAAAAAAGGAGGATGAAGTAAACCTTAAGTAATTTCAGATATTATGTTTCAGATCCTGATTTGTTTTCTCGGATTGAATCGTATCTTCAGTAGATATTGAATTCTTCCTATTTCATTAAAACTCTCACAGAATATAAATAATAGCAAAAAGAAATAAAAAATACTTTAAAACTCTCACATAATATAAATAATAGCAAAAAGAAATAAAAAAATAAACGGGCCACGGGTCTAAACGGGTACTTCCAAGTTAAACGGGCTCGTGGCTAAATGGGCTTTATCGGATTCGTGGTTAAACGGGCGTAAGGTTAACGGGCTGTAAACGGGGCGGGCCCAAACGGGCAGGGTTTAAACGGGCTCGGGTAGCCCGTTTTAACATCCCTAGTTTCGTCTCATGTTGATGATCGAAAGACAGAGAAGTAGAGTAGGACCAGCTGTTGGAGTTCTGATGAGTGTGCTGTGGAATAGAGGAAACAAACAATTCGTCATCTTTTTGGAAACAAAGAAGAAGGCGCGCCCGTGCCCGTGGGAAAGATGGGTCGGAGGTGATTTTTTTTTTTTTTTTTTTTTTTTTTTTTTTTTTTTTTTGCGATATTACTTAGTTCTTTGTCTGTTTAAAGGCTTCAGGGAACTTGCTACTCTGAGGTGGAAAAGTAAAGTTCTTTAGGAGCAATGCATGTTATGTTGAGTTTTGTATGCTTGATAGATTGTACTAGGCTCTTCAAATTGAAGCTTATAGCTACAACAAACACACTACTACTACCTTTTTTGAAGAATGCTAAACTCAAAGTTGAATATATGGCAAAAACAAGTATATATTATATATCCACACTATAATCAACTCCAAATTTTAGGGGAAAATACATCCAAAAAATCATACAAACCGGCCTTTTCTTCACTTATCCTCCTCAAGCTAGCTACACAGCACTATCACTCGGTAAGGAGGAGGAAGTAAAGGTTATCAGCTCGATGCTAAAATCTGTTAATCCTCTGTGACAAATCTAGCGTGCTCCATCCCAGGAGGTGATAAAGGAGGGATAGCTGATTCAGTTCCTAGAAGGTGCCTTGCTGAGACGCCCTGAGACTCCTTTTCCTTTGAAGGAAGGGAATCAGATGAAGAGTTGCTTTTGTTCATTGATGCTAAGAACTGTTTCTTTGAAAGATTTGTTGAAGCTGATGAGACAACCGAGCTGAACACACCAGACTCTTTCAATGCTTGTATAACAACCTGCATTCATAAGACCAAAAGGTTATTTGACACTCCAAAACTCTTGTGTCTGAAAATTTCTGTAATGAGTTGATGAGTAGTTTCTTACCATTGGTGAATAAATGCGAGTCAGAATACCCTTCCTAAGGAGTTTCATCTTCACCTCTTTGTCTCCCCACACAACATGTTCACGGTACCTAAACAGGACACAGGTTACTCTTGTATCAAAAACACTCCTTGTTCAAAGAGTATAAAAACTTCTCAACCATGAACAAGAAAAAGAATGCAGTTATGAGGCTAAGGCTCTTCTTCTTACCAGCTTATCATTTCATCTTCAGTTGCTGTTGACGCAATTATAAATGCCTACAAAATTGTTTCATCATCCAGACGACATCGTAAAACAGTACGTGGGATTGAACCACATTAAGAAATGATGACTTTGAGGAATTGAAAAGAGATGTTAAAGAAAAGATGCTTACAGATCTATCGAAATCCAACATAAAGCATCTTTTCACGTCTTCTTTTGTAGGCTTGCAGCCACATCGGTCACGCCTGGATGTTAGGTCAGAGAACTTGGCATATGTGTAGTGTAAGACAGCAGCCTCCTCCAGTTTTATCTCACTGCCAATAAATAACAAATTAATATTTCTAAAACATGATTTGAGCCGTAACTACAATCCACTAGTTACAGACTAAAACAAAAGTCTTATCATGTTCCTCAACTCAACCAATATAATTTACTTATGCTTGAATAGTATGATCAACGTACTTGGGAGTTTTCATGTAATTATGCCATCTGTGTGCTCCATTTGGTCGGAGGTGGTCTTGAACCCGAGCAACTGATTTGCCGTTTCCATAAGTCAAGAAGTAGTTTGGATTGTTTCGGGTTGCTTCTTTGTACATTCCAAAATATGTATCTTTTGGAAGATGGTCATAGTTCTTTTTAAACATTGACACCTGAATGCATCATACAAAAACAAAAAGAATATAAACGTTGACACCACAACTCTTCAATTTAGTTGAGTATCTTTGAGATTAAAAAGGAGAAAGAAGCTGAGTTATACCTCTGTGAAAGGATCCTTGATATCATCTCTTTCTACGCTGCTTTCCTAAACAACAACAAAACCCAAAACAATACTTCATATTAAGGCCCTGATCCTATAAGGCGCTCTAACAGTCACCAAACTAAGCTTAAATAAGCGATGCAAGAAATGTTTTGACTCACATAATTTGGGAAAATAACCATATCCACATTTGGAGGAACATCAAGAAGCAACCGTCTCAACGAGTACTCACGAGCACCTGCTGGGTATATCAGCTCATCTGTATCAAGATGAAGTATCCATTCCATGCCCGCATCCTGATATATTTAATAAGAACAAAACAAAAGTGATTAGAACATGAGACCTGAACAAAAATCAACCAAAAAAAATTACTTACCCTTGCCATGACAATAGCCATTTCCATGTTGAGAGATTGCTTAACAAACAACTCGTAATTGCATGGCTTGTAAAAGAACGAAGATAGCCACGTCTCATTCCAAATCCGACTGATGAAGCAAAAAAACAAAATTGGTCAGTAGTAGTAGATGATACAACATTGCTACAATCTCCAGAACAGAGAAAGACAAAAATACAGTCTACTAACCTCTTTGCCTGCTTCTCCTCTAGATCTTTTGTCCTGTATATCACCTTAACCCCCTGTAAGAGACAACAGACTACGTTTAGTTTACGGAGAATCACTTACCTCAACACACATTTGATACCTACAAGACTAAAGAGCTAGAGGCATACATCTAAAACTAGGAGATTAGTTAAACTCACAGGAATAGACTCGAGCACTTTAGAGATGGCGGGCGTAGCAGCTTTCCCTTCAACGAAAAGGAAAAAAGTGGAGACGCCAAGAACCTTATGGTAGAACATCCACGGCAAAATCTGATCCAATCCTGCTGATGTGCTAGTCGTTATACATATCTGCATCAAATTAACAATGCCCCAAATCATAAAGGTAACAACTTTACAAAACCCAAAATACAAGATCTGATTGAAAGCAGAGGACTTTATAACGAATTATATATACCTTAGGCTTTAAGTTAGAATCAACACCGAACTTCCAATCACCGTAGTAAGGAAACGAAGGGGAAGAGCTTCTAGCTAGATTCGAGCAGTCTGATGATGAGGACTGGTGAGCTTTCGGGGAGACGGATGAAACAGTCTCCATCCCCGGAAACACCTCGTGGTTGAGATCGGAGCCGACGCTTCCAGGGACTGAGGTCGAGGAGGCGATGGAAGCGGAGGCGGGATCGGCGAGGCCGCCGCCTCGCCATTGGAGGACGAAGGCGAGGCAGGCGAGGGAGACTGGGAGGAGAGTCAATAGAAGGAGAAGCCTTGAGACGAAAGAGTTGCTTGAGGAAGAGGAGGAGGAAGAAGAGATTAGGGGAGCTCGGTGCATCGATTTCATGGTGAATTTGAGATGAGAACAAATCTGATTCTGAGATCTAATCTATTTAAAAAAAAAAAAGAAACTGAAGGCTTTTAATAAATCTCAGATCATCTCTCTGTTCTTGAGAGATTTTCTTCTATTTAGTTTAGTTTCTTATGTTGTCCACGTGACATAGCTTTTTACTTCTTGTAATAATGGTGAGAGATCACCTAATTAAAAAACAATTTCTTTGCTTCTACGCTTTTGTAAGAAAAGCATCAGTTTCATGACCACTGCATTAAAAGCCCAATGGGCATAACGATAGACGGGTATATAAAATCCAGTTACATTGGGCCTAAACTAAACCCACAAGGAAGCCCTTTCAGTTATCTTTTCTATAAGATGTGTAGAAATAGAAATTTAGATAAAATAACATGTGGGGGTTCTGTATAATTCTTCTGTGATTTAGATGCTAATCAGTGAGGATGATAGACCCACTTGATCTAGTACATTGGGCGGCCGACAAAAAAAAAAAAATCAGTGAGGATGATTTGTTTGTTATGAGTGGGGGGGACAAGGCTCTACCTAGTAGACACTATCACTCCGTCGCTCATACTCACAACTAACAATGCCATCCATTTCAGCACGTTTAAAGTAGACTTATTATAGACTCCTCACTAGGAACATTCTTTAAACATCTGCAATTATGTAGCTACATAACTTAATTATCAATCTTTAATAATACTTTTATTAAAAGTCTCTCAAAGAATACTTAATAAAATATAAAAAAAATGAAAAGGAAGAAAATGATGGAGAAATGGTGAGAATGATTGATGGCTAGTTTCGATTACGATCGGCTCCAGACTCTTTGTTCGTTTCGATTCCAGTTTCACACTGTTCCGAATTCCACTCGATCGTTTACTCTCTCTGATGGCTGGTTTGTTGCCTTGTACAGTGCATTGTGCCTGATATGCTCTGATCTCAGTACTTAAGTAAATGAACAATGTGACATAACGCGTGGTTTCGTTTTGATTTTTTTTATCTCCAGCTTCCTAGCATTGGGATCAATCAGCAGTTCATCACGTTTACAAAGTGTTACCATGGAGTCTGACAAGTATATATGTGTACGAGAGGCTGCGCCGCAAAACAGTACTGCTGACTCTGCTCTTATGAACCCTAACTCAAGGATACTTGCCTTAAAAGGTATTTATTTGTCTGATTCCTTCTATTTAAGAAGCTTAAGTCGTGCTGCTTATCTTTTGTAATTATACACACGGAAGTGTTTTTAGAACTAACTTTGGCAACACCTATTTCGTTTTGCTCACAACATATGCTATCTCTTTGGGGATACTCAAATTGTACGTATCATGCTCACACCAATGCAAATTATCATTTCTCCGACAAAATTTAACAAATCCGATGTACGTATCATGCTCACTAACATAATTCCTCATATCATCATCACAATATAAAAATGTTAAAACACTATCTAAGAGGAAATAGTCTTCTGAACATCATGAAGCTCAAAATCAACGTACACATTTTATTTCATTCAATACTTGCAGTAAACATTCTTTGCGTTCCTATAATTAAAATTCACATGACAACATTCTAACAGCTCCATGTTCATGTTCATAATATCAAAGGTTCAACGCCTCAACGACCTAACTCAAAAAGGATATAAAACCAATCCTATCGCAAACACTGTCTATAAGATCATCACTGAACCCACAACTATAAGCAGATTGTAGAAACAACTATAAGCAGATTGTAGAAAATAAAGTATTAAATCGAGAACCCACGTGGATCCTTTCATGTAATAAAACATAATCCTGATAGAAAACATAGCTTCTATTTGGTCCAAACAAAAAAAAACATTCAAATTCAGATAGAGAAACCAACAAAACTCTCACAAATGTTTGGTTTCAAAAGAGAGAAAAGACAAAAGCAGGCGCTCCGAAACTACTTAGATCGCTGTCTCATCTTTCGTCTCTTCCTCTTCAACCTCCTCATACGCTTCTTCTTCCACTGATTCAAAACCAAAACAGAGAAACACACGTTAAACATCCTACCAACTACTTCTATTTCCCAGGATTAACATAAAAAAGAACATCACTCACCTTAGCTCTCATCCTGGTTTCGACAGATGATGTGCACTTTCCCTCTTCTGTTAGTGTTTTCGATTTCAGAAAATGAGAAGGAGCGGCGGAGATTCTGTTCGTCTTTCTCAGCTTACTCCCTTAAATGCAGCAAAACCCTAGAAACTCGTGTAATGGGCCCAACTTATTCATAGGCCCAATAAAGCCTAGTAAACTCGTTTGATGGGCTTTACTGATTCATAGGCCCAATAAAACCCAAAAACTTTTGTAACCATGCCTGCCGACATTGATATTCCGACAAGAGAGAAATTGAAAGAAGGTTGATGAATGATTGATTACATGGAGCTTACATTTCATTAAAGACCACAAACTATCCAGACAATTCTCGTTGAACTCAAACCCTAGAAATAAAAAAGAAACTATTCTTGACTTGCTCTCATCCAAAGGATCAATCTTTCCTCTTTCACCCCATGTCGAAACAAACTTACAGAGTGTGTTTCTGCTTTAACCGGAGGTTCCGGTACACCGCATCGGAGGCGCCGCGTGATGTCAAGACCCTTTTCGAAAAGTACTCGGAGAATGGCGTCATGACCGTGGATCATCTCCACAGGTTTCTGATCGATATTCAGAAGCAAGATAAAGCTACTAAAGAGGATGCACAGTCAATCATCAACTCTGCATCTTCACTTCTTCACAGGAACGGTCTCCAACTTGATGCTTTCTTCAAGTACCTTTTTGGTGACACTAACCCTCCGCTTGCTCTTCATGAGGTTTGATTCTCTCTTTTGTGTTCTGTCTTTTTGGCGAAGCTTTTATTAGGCAAGTTTCACTTACTGTTATATTACCCTTCACTCAAAGTCCATGACAATCTGATTTAATTATTTACTTAATGAATATTAGTGTTATTTTAGTTAATTCATTTAGTCTGATCCAAGAGTTTGAAGCAAATTTAACTCTTTTTTTTCTTTATATGACTAGAGCTATTTAATTTACAGAAAATAGCAGAAGCTATTTAATTTTTAAGCAAGTGCTCATGTATTTAATTAATTGACAAGTTCAAAATTATTTTAGTTTTCATTTTTTTTTCAATTGATTCTAAATTTCTAATGAATCCATTTCATGGTTTTTAGGTGCATCAAGACATGGATGCTCCTATATCACATTATTTCATATTCACCGGTCACAATTCATATTTAACTGGTAACCAGCTGAGCAGTGACTGCAGTGAGGTGCCTATTATTGATGCGTTGAAGAAAGGTGTCAGGGTGATTGAGTTGGATATATGGCCTAACTCCAACAAAAATGACATTGATGTTCTTCATGGAAGGTATAAAATTTACTTGTATTAATTGAATAAGTGCTTGTGGGATTTTACTTGTATACTGAACTACTCTTAACAGGACTCTCACTTCACCTGTGGAGTTAATCAAGTGTCTAAGAGCTATCAAAGAACATGCTTTTGATGTATCTGACTATCCTGTTGTTGTCACTCTTGAGGATCATCTCACTCCTGAACTTCAGTCCAAAGTTGCTGAGGTAGAGCCTCATTTGTTTTTTTTAATCTGTTTTAGTAGATCTGTGCATTAAACTTAGAGATGTGTTGTTCTTTGTTGTATTCTAGATGGTCACGGAGATATTTGGAGAGATCTTGTTCACTCCTCCTGTGGGAGAATCTTTGAAAGAGTTCCCATCACCAAACTCTCTAAAAAAGCGGATTATAATCTCAACTAAGCCCCCAAAAGAGTACAAGGAAGGAAAAGATGAGGAGGTGGTGCCGAAAGGTAAAGCCTTGGGTGATGAAGAAGTCTGGGGGAGAGAAGTTCCAAGCTTTATTGAGAGGAACAAAAGTGGTGACAAGGTTTGTATCTTTATTTTACTCATGTTGGGTGTCCATGTACAAAAAGTTGCTGATTGTCTTTCTTGTTGCAGGATGACTTAGATGATGAGGAGGAGGATGATGAAGATGATGATGATGTAGAGAAGTCCAAGAAGAATGCACCACCACAATACAAACATTTGATTGCAATCCATGCTGGCAAACCAAAAGGTGGGATCACTGCGTGCTTAGCGGTAGATCCTGACAAGGTAAGACGCCTTAGCTTGAGCGAAGAACAACTAGAGAAGGCAGCAGAAAAATATGCTACAGAGATTGTGAGGTAATCACATGGAGTTATTGTCATATAGTTTTGATATATCTTTTCCAGTTCAGTATGAATCATGTTTCATCATGGTGTGTGTGTGATGCAGGTTTACTCAGCAAAACCTGCTGAGGATTTACCCAAAAGGAACTAGAGTGACTTCATCAAATTACAACCCTTTGGTTGGGTGGAGCCACGGTGCTCAAATGGTGGCTTTCAATATGCAGGTCTCCTCATTCTCCATCACTTTTAACAGTACATCAAACCTTATTCTTCAGCTAAATCTATTTATGAATCATTTTTTCCCATGTACAGGGATATGGAAGATCACTGTGGCTGATGCAAGGAATGTTTAGAGCCAATGGTGGATGTGGATACATCAAGAAACCTGATATTCTGTTAAAAGGTGGCTCAGATAGTGACATCTTTGACCCAAAAGCTACTCTACCTGTAAAAACAACACTAAAGGTGAGAGATATATCTAATCTAAGTCTCTGTGGTCTTTGAAGTGAACTTCATTCATTTTTTTCTTTACCCTTTAGGTAACCATATACATGGGAGAAGGATGGTACTTTGACTTCCGCCACACACACTTCGATCAGTACTCACCTCCTGACTTCTACACGAGGGTAAACTTCAATTTTTCCCTTAGCTGTAGAAACTGTTCTTGGTCTCTTACAAGGTCATGAAAAAATTGTTTCAGGTGGGGATAGCTGGAGTTCCAGCGGATACAGTGATGAAGAAGACAAAGACGCTGGAGGATAACTGGGTGCCATCTTGGGATGAGGTGTTTGAGTTCCCACTGACGGTTCCGGAGCTGGCTCTACTGAGGTTAGAAGTGCATGAGTATGACATGTCGGAGAAGGATGATTTTGGAGGGCAGACATGCTTGCCTGTTTGGGAGCTGCAAGAAGGGATAAGATCGTTTCCTTTGCATAGCCGCAAAGGTGAGAAATACAAATCTGTTAAGCTCCTAGTGAGGTGTGAGTTTGTGTGATAAACTGAGATACGCTTAGTATTTAAGTAGCACAAGTTTGTGAACTTGGTTGCAAGGATTTGTTTGGTGTGTGCATGTGTGTGTGTGTGTGTTTGTAACACTGTCAGAGAGAATGTTTACTTTATTTGTTGAGTGTTGTAATATATGTGTAGAGTAAAAGCAAGAGAGAGATGGTCTTCTCTCATGTGTTGCATTGTATTGTTGAACACTATGAGTACAATGATGTCTTAAAAAATAATTTTTTTTAATATTTTTATATTAAGTTCAGTTTTATAGTAAATTGTGTGTTTAATGGTGTTTTATTTTTTTAATAATTAATTAAATTGGTTTAGTTTATGATTTCAATGCTATATTTTAAGGAAAAACATGTCTTAATATTTTATGTATTTAATCAAAAACTTCATATAATTTGAAACTGAAGGAATACTTCTTACGCAATTTAGATTTTTCTTTTTCACCAATGGAAAAAAGGAGAAATTAGTAAATAAAATAAAAAGAGAAGACGAAAATGAAGAGATCTAAATAAAAACTTCCCTCAAAAAATTGAAAAACCGCAGAAAAAATCCTCTGAAAATTCTCCAAAATATAAAAAGCTTCAAACCTTTTCATTGTGATTCTCTCTCTCTTTCCCTCACACCTTTCTTTCTTTGAATCCCTTCTTCCTCGCATAATCCCCACATGTCCGACAGGTAAACCTAACTTCTTGATCTCTCAAGCCTCTCTTCATCATCATCAACATATGTTAAGTCCTTGAATGTTCTGTTGAGAAAAAAAAAGGATGGACTCTTTTGATTGATTGATTGATGACTTGAGCTGCTTTTGTTTCTTGGGGACGAAGTTTTGACTCTTTTTGATTGATTACTGTAGAGATTCTTGGTTTCTTGATGATTCAATGATCGTTTCTCTGTTTGTTAAACAGGATACTCTGCAAGTTCTTTATCCATGGCTCATGCTTAAAAGGAGAACATTGTGAATATTCCCATGACTCTAACGTAACTTAACGTAACCTCTACTCCTCTAATGCCGTTTTTGGATTCTTGACTCTGAATCTTTCTTTCTTTCTTGGTAATCAGGTTTGCACATTCTATCAGAAAGGAATATGCTTATACGGAAGTAGATGTAGATACGAACACGTCAGGACTACTTCTCAACCACATGTTCCTCCTCCACCACCACCACCTCTTCCCTCAGACTCTCACCCGCAAGAAAAGGGAGACAACAACAACAACGACGACGTTTGTTACATCCATCCAAGAGAATACCCAATCTGCTCCTTCGCAGCAGCCGGCGACTGCCCGCGAGGGAGCCAGTGTCCACACATGCACGGAGACGTCTGCAGCACTTGCGGTAAAAAGTGTCTGCACCCGTTCAGACCAGAAGAGCGAGAAGAGCACACGAAAGAGTGCGAGAAGAAGCAGAAACGCATCGAGGCTTTGAAGAAAAGCCAAGAGATCGAGTGCAGCGTGTGTTTGGACCGTGTCTTGTCCAAAGCCACTCCAGGGGAAAGGAAGTTTGGGCTGTTGACGGAGTGTCATCACCCGTTTTGTATACAGTGCATTCGTAACTGGCGTAGCAGTGCTCCTGTCTCGGGTATGGATGTGAACAGCACGTTGAGAGCGTGTCCTATATGTCGCAAGCTGTCTTACTTCGTTGTCCCGAGTGTTGTCTGGTACTCTACTCCTGATGAGAAGAAGGAGATCATTGACATATACAAGGCGAAACTCAGGTATAGATAACTTTGATGTCTTGACATTAGTCCCATTTGATATAATATTGTGTTATGTTCTAATCTTGTAGGTCAATCAATTGCAAACACTTTAACTTTGGAAATGGGAACTGCCCTTTTGGAGGAAGTTGTTTCTATAAGGTATTAAATGATTGTTGTAACATTCTTTATAGCTTTACAGAAATGATTTATAGTCAAAACTGTTTTTGGTTTTTTTGGCTATATAGCATGCATATTCTGATGGTCAATTAGATGAAGTTGTTGTGAGGAATCTTGGTTCTCAAGAAGGAGAAACTGTAATAGCAGACAGTATCAGGCAATGTTTCCTTTTTGCTTCACTCTTATCTCACCAATATGGTTTAAACTTAATACCATGTTTGATCTGTGTTTTCAGGTTATCTGAGTTCCTTGGTCGTGTGCATATTTGAAATATCCTTTCCTAAATATTCTAATGTAAGTTTCTCACACCGTTTTGTAATCATCAGAATGCTCTAGAGATAAATCAGCTTTTTGGTGTCTTATTTTGATGAACATTCTTTCTAAAACACAGAACACAGGTGCTGATGACAACATCTTAATCTTTCAAACTCATTTGATTCCCGTTGACAATCCTTTGAAATTAGGTGAAAAGCAATTTCTTCTCTGTTTATCTTTTACTTGTTTATCTTCTGTGATGGCTGATTCAAGCTATGTATTCTGATTCTAGATATGAAGACATGCTCAGAGGGGGATACTAGTTCAAAAGATATTAGGACAACAGAAGAAAACTCAAATTTGTAAATAATCTTTAGATAGTGAAAATGTCTACTACATATGTAAATAGAATAAAATTGTTTGAACAAGGCATTACCCAACAAATAATGTAAATAAAGCCTTTCAAAACCAACTCATGCAAAAGATTTGTTACTTTTTTTTTAATGAAAAAGGTTCAAGATCACCTGGACATTATAGATAAAACCGTAACTCTATAAATGAAATTTCTATAAAGTTGAGTAACAACAACGTTTCTGAACATTTTTTTCTCTTATACAGAGATGCAAAAATGTTGGTCGTTTCAACATCCCATGGTATTTACCTAAATTTATGTCGTGTGTTTAAAGATTCACCACTCCATTCAAATTTGGCGCTGAGATCAGAAACTTCAAGTTTTGGCTAGACTTTTTTTTTTATTTGCTTGAAGATGCTGGTTTACATGTCACGTGAAATGTATGTGAATTTTCTTGAAATGAACTAATATTAAATAGAGAGTGGTCAAAAATTATGTTTTTCCTTTCTGTCCATTCACGTTACACATGTTTTCGTTCCGATTTGATATCATCTGTTTAGATGTGTTGTCGCATCGATCCTATAATATTCTATTATGTCCACATGTCTGTGGAAGGATCTTTCGTCGCTCCTAAATATTCTTTATTATATTCTGCTGATTGTGTCTTACTCACTCTGTTTCATTATAAGTGTCGTTTTAGACTTGTGCACACGGATTAAGAAATCATTTAATTTTACATATTTTCAATATAAAAACATCATTACCGATACAATTCAACCAATAAAAAAATAGAATGGAGAATAAAGTTAATAAATTTTGCATTGAAACTCTAAAACGACACTTATTTTGCAACGAAAAAAATTCTCTAAAACGACACTTAATATGAAACGGAGGGAGTAAAATGGATGTTGCTTCAAAACATGCCTATTTCTTTTTTGTCGGAAAATATAAGTTTTTTAGCTGGTGGAAATTTGGTTATTATTTATCGTTCAGAACAAAAAGATATTCTAAGAAAACAACAATCAAATATATTCTCGTACAGTCATGTATTTATTTTATATTTGTTACCTCAAACTCATTTAATCTTTCAAACTCATTTGTCCCAACAAACACTTTTCTCTCTCTCTTCTCTCCTTTTTATATCCTTCACACATACATATTCAATATCATTCCAAAGAAACCCCACACAAATCATATAGTAGTCCTCTCCATCTTTACTTCCTTCTTACAGTCTCTCCACATTCTAAATCTCTCTCTCTCACTCTCTCTCGCTGTGTAATCTTCTTAAGAAAGACTCCACGAGTCCAAATTATGATGAGAAATTCGGCCATTACTAAAATCATAGACAAGAACAAGCTAAAACATGCATGTGGTGGTACTGGTAATAACAACAAACGAAAGCTAAGAAAGGGACTTTGGTCTCCTGATGAAGATGAGAAGCTCATAAGCTATATGCTGACCAATGGACAAGGATGTTGGAATGTGATTGCTAGGAATGCTGGTCTCTTACGCTGTGGCAAAAGTTGTCGCCTTCGTTGGATTAATTACTTGAGGCCTGATCTTAAACGTGGTCCCTTCTCTCCTGAAGAAGAATATCTCATCGTTCATTTGCATTCCATGATTGGTAACAGGTAATTATTCAAATTTAAAACGCAAATGCAAACACTTAAACAAGAACAACATAACAACCAATCCTTAGAATAATTCTTATATTTGTTTACCCTAAAACATTTTATCAGGTGGTCTCAAATAGCTACTCAGCTTCCAGGAAGGACAGATAACGAGATCAAAAACTTTTGGAACACGACGTTGAAGAAGAGGCTTGAGAACAACATCAACAATACTTCTTCAGGATCTTTACCTACCAATATAATTTGTAATTTTTTGGACCCAAAAGATCAACATGTGAACATGGAAGGCAAGTCAAATCCAATGATGGATAGTAATCATCATCATGATGACATGATGGTAGTGGGAAATACAATGCGCATAGGCTGTTCTTCATTCAGTTTTGCACCCGTGGTTAGTGGTGTCGATTTAAACCAGCTTGATCAATTGATATCAGTACCGGATCATAACTCATATCAACAAATGGGAAACATGGGGAACTTATTTAACGTTAATGGATTAAGATATTGTGGAAACGCAATTCTTGACCCTACTAGCAAGAGAACATCAATACAAAGTGAATGGTTTCTTCCCCCGTCGGAGGATACCAATGTCATTCCTTGTACCACAAACAACAACTTAAACATGTTGGGCGTAGAGAACGGTTCTTTGGAGATAGAACACCCTAAAATAGGAGATTTGGATTTGGATGGTCTCATCGATAACAACCCTCTCTTCACCTTCCTTGATTTTTAAGTTGATTGACAAATACATATTCTCTCTTGCATTTTATCTTCTTTTTATTCATTCTTCTATACATTTTTTCTTTTTATCACAGACGGTTTATACATCTTCACGAACCAGTGAACAGAGTAGATATATTACGAAGTTGACCATCTCTATTCCAAGAGGGTCACCATGCATGGTTCCTTTCGTACATGAAATGTGAATAGGATGGTACGTTGAGATTTAATTTGCTGATAAAATGCGAGAATCGTTTCCAACAAAATCTTGTATTTTTCATCCAAATTACAGTACTAATTTATCATTTATCTATTAACTTGATTTATCAATTTAATTGACATTTACATTTACATATATCGACTGATTTTACACCAAAAAAAAAATGTCATTTGATAATCTACAGTACTTATCACCTAAGACCAAAATAAGTGAGTGCGGGTGCTTGTATGAACGACGAAAACCAGCACAAGGTCGGGAAGAACCCTTTTTAAAATCGAGAAAGAAAAAAACGCAATGTGAAGCCTTGTGATTGTTTCATGTATATACATTATACTTTTTCCTTACTTTTTTTTTGTACATATATGTTACTCACGTAATGTGTGCATTACTGATTAATTACTACCATCACGTAATGGTATGGTAGTACTATTTTCTCTGCCCTTCATTGCCAATCACACTGGGTAATTCATGTGAAATATCAAACTAAGTCTCACATCGGATAATTAGATAAGAAGTGTCTAATATATAAAGAGAAGTTCAACTCTAATTAGTACGAGACCTTTTGGGAAGGAATCCAAAAGTAAATTCATGCGGGCTTGCCATTAAGGTCCAAAATGGATAATATCGTACTAATCGGATAAATAGAGTTGGACATGGGCTTTCACAATCCCAACAATTGGTATCAGAGCGGTTGACGAGAAATCTGCAAGGGAACCTAAATACCTTCGAGTGATGAATGGTATATCCTATGAGTTAGGAATGAGAGGTGTGTGTGGCAGAGATCAAGTCAGAAGATTCTGGAAATCAATTGTGGAACACGAGATGAATGTGATTCTTAGTTTGAGGGGGAGAATGTGAAATATCGAACTAAGTCCCACATCGGATAATTAGACAAGAAGTGTCTAATATATAAAGAGAAGTTCAACTCTAATTAGTACGAGGCCTTTTGGGAAGGAATCCAAAAGTAAATCCATGCGAGCTTGCCATTAAAGCACAAAGTGGACAATATCGTACTAATCAGATAAATAGAGTTGGACATGAGTTTTCACAATCCCAACAATTCATAATTCCTCACTTATTTGAATTTTCATATGATCGCTGATCTTCAGAGAAGATTCAAGTATCATTTAAGAAATAAAGGTATCTGGGGACAAATTAAAGTATTGGCGCAAAGAACAGAACCAAACTAAAGGCCGAATTAAATGTGAAAAGGTTCCGTTTGGGCCGAAATATTTGGGTCTATATTAGGCCGTGTTTTATACACCCATAGTTTACACATAATGGTAATCGAGCATACCGTAAGTATTACTAGTCTACTAGATCGAGATTCCTAAGCCTCTATTAGCGGACGCTCATATCCGTCGGGAAGTAAGATGTTTTCCTTCCTCTACTCTGCCGGCAATAAGATCAAAGAGACCTTTCAAGGTAAGATGTTTTCCTTCCTCTGCTCTGCCGGCAATAAGAAATCTTTTATAAATACTAGGAAACAACCCCGTGCGTAAACGTCCGGGAATAGTGAATTTTTTTTTTCATATTTAGTTTTTACTTTATTTAACTTTGTAATAACTGTTTAAAAATTAAATTGATGGTAATATTATAATTATTTTAGAAATAAATAATTATCCGTCTAACAGAATACTTATATAATATATAAATATTAAATAAATTGTGTGCATAAGAAATGAAAATTTTCAAAGTTATGCGTAACAAAATAAATTGTTGTGATGTGGCATTGTAATATATTTATCTTCACTTATTTTTTTATTTTTCTTTTTAGACTTCTTATTTCTTTAATTTTCGAACTTGTGGAAGAAACGATATATTACTTTTAATATAATTATTTATAAAATGGTTGTAATTAATATATAACAATATAAAAAGTGAAAATGTCTAAAAATTATAATTGATACAGTTAATTTTAAAATGATAAAATAGAGAAATTTTTTTAATATAATATATATTAAAGTTTACTAAAAACAAAACTACTAAAACTTATTGTTGATAAAATTATACAATTTTTCAAAGATTTAATATGATATATAATAATATGTAGATATTTTTTTAAAAAAATGTATTTTTTGTCAAAACGTTTCTACTCCTTTTTTATTACATGATGTTTTAACTTAATGCATATATATTAAGATAGCTAAATTTATCAAAAATTATCATTAAAATATAATTTATAACTAATTTATGTAATTACAAATAGACATAATAAAATTCAATTGTCTATACAGTTTTTGATAAAATTAAAGTTATGTATATATGTGTAAACTTTATCGATTATGAAACAATAAAACTTCTCCAAATCATCATCTATATTGAAACGGATGATGTATTATACAATTATTAACACTGCATTGCATAGAATGATTATATGAGAAAGTGCAAAAAAAACAAAAATGATGATAGACTATTAATTTTTCAATATATTTCATAGAATTTTAAGATTATAGAGATATTTTAAGAATAAATATATTAAAAATATGAAAAGTACTATGATTATATACAGTTATAAGTATTCTTGGATGATGCTTTGCTGGCTTCTGTTTCATACTTATGAATATATGATGTTGAAAATGAACATATGTCAAATTCCGAACTCCTTTTTGTGCTCCTTTTCATTTAAATACATGTAGATCTCCTAGACATTATTTTTCGAATTGATTTGCCACATATCCTCTTTACAATCACTTTAAAAAAGAATGTTGGCTACTAAAATTGATGACATAATTTATTAAATATGACATGGATAATCACATTAAATGTTGATATATATTTTCTGTAAACTTTTAGAATACGGTAATAACTCACTAAAACGAATACATTCAAATATGAAATTATTAATTTCGATATATTTTTTTAATTTTATTTGTATAATTATAAAATTTTATTATTGAAATTTTCAAAATTATTTACAATTTGTTTCAAAAATATTATAAATTTTTAATCGTAATATCATTAGTTCTTTTAGACATATACAAATTTTATAAAAATAGTTTAGTTAAAATTGTTGATAACTATTAAAAAAATAATATGATTTTTCTAGAAATTTTGTACCAGTTTATTTGATATATTTAACTAAAATAAATAGATAAAAGATTTATCTAAGATTATAATTTTAGATATATAAATTTATATTCTTCAATATAATTTTAAATAAAGAAAATTATTTTCTCTTAATTTTGTGCTTAATTAAATCAAATTTATATTAAATATTTGTAAAAATAATATAATATATAATATTAATAAATTTTATTTTTAAATATAATTTAAGTTTTAAAAATTTATCACTTTAAACACTATATTAACAAAATTGAATTACCGTTTGTTTTGTATAGTGAATAACAGTTTAAATTGAATTACAAAATTTAAGTTTTAAGACATTAATTTTTATCCACTTCAAAATTAAGGTGTATTTTTCAAATTTTATGCTATTTTGGAAGAGGAAATCTATCTGCATTTTCCTTTTTATCGTTTACATACTATTTTTTGTTATTCTGTTTTGTCAATCCTCACTATTTCTTCTAATAATTGTAATGGTTGATCACCAAATATTCCAAACATTAACCGCCAAAATTACAATGATTCATTTAAATAGTTGGAGTAGTTAATCAAAGACAATTCTAATTTTTCATTTAAACGCTTGCAGATATTCACCTTTACATTCACAACAGAATACTATATTTACAAAATATAAACTACCATTCATTTTTTCTAAATATGATTTTTTTCTGGACATTATTTAATTTAATTGAAAGAAAAGTATCTTCCATACCTCAGGTTTCAGAATTTCCTTTCTATTTTTGAATTTTTTTATTGCAGCTAAAAAAGATTGCCGTTATAACCATAATATGAGTCCCATGTGAGTTTGCTTGGACACCACGTCAAAACAGCAATGGTGCAGACATACTTTCGAAGTTATCTCTTCCTCTTTCATGTTCTTTTTTCAGTATTATGTTCCTATTTGAATTGTAAGTGCCCTCCATGAGGATTACTCAATATCATCTATGTAAGCAATGTTGTTAAGCCAAACAAATTCATCATTCGTGTCATAACTGAAGAAAAGTATCTCAGGTGCAGTTTACATAATAATAAAAAAATAGTATGTATTTTCTTATGCTCGTACAGATCAGCTGTGGCGTGCGCAGTGCTATGTTTCTGTATGCTACGATCTTCTCTTAATGGGTCATCATAATTGAAATTATGCAGAAATTGTGGTGAATAACACATCTTTTTCGCCTATTTCAGCGGCAGTACAAGGCAGTTGTTGAAACTTTAACATCCTCAACACACTTGGAAATATTATACTTGGGTTTAGTGAGAATGTTCTCTGCTATGATAATCTGAAGAGGTATATTTAGTTTATTTACAGAAGTTATATGGATTAGCTGTCAAAAAAATTATAGAACAATTGATTTTAGAATTTGGTTTTATTGGGAGAGTTGCTTTGTTAATGGAGTGGTCTCTCTCTTCACTTATATACTTTTTCCGCACAAATCCCTTCCAGAGTATTGGCATAATCATTTTGTACGAAATTGCTTTCCCCTGGTCACATAATAAAACACTGCCGCTTCGTTCAATTTCTGCCCTCTTTGGTTTGCAGTTTCAGAGTAATTAAAGGGGAAAATAATAAGGATTAATCTTTGATGATATCACTGTTACTTTCTGCGATCAGATGCGGCGTTGCGAAAGGAATTAAAACTGGCGGGATTGGGATGGACAATCACAGAGAACAGAGTTTCAGAATTTTCAAAGACTTTTGATTGTGTGATATCTCCCTTGTAGCTTTGCTTGAGGCTGTCTACACTTATGTAAGACTGGGATTTAAGTCTGTCAGATTTGAAAACCACTCATCTCAACTGATTCACGCTATCAAAGGGGAGAGATCGTTTGGGCAACGCCATGGAATCATTGAAGACATTTACTCTTTTGTTTCTTCTTTTTGATGAGTTTTCTGTCTTTTGGATGACTCGTGATCAAAATGCAGTCGCTGACTTGATAGCAAAGAATGCTTTTAGTTGTTAGTTATGACGTTAACGCTCTCACCTATTTTAAGTTTTTTTTTGTCTGGAAAAATGGGCGTTTGGTTCCTCGAACTTGGGATGTTATACATACTCTGCTATTACAACTGAGCCATAGTTAACTTCGTGAAACCTATTTAGTTAATGAAAAAATTGTGATAAAAAATAATAAAATCATTTTTACTTTCTTCATCTGATTTTTTTTGGCCGTATCTATTTGAGGAGGGATGAAGAACAATCCTAATTTACATTGAATCATTGCGTACGTTATATTACGAAGAAATTATACCATTCTCGGTAATCCAATGATTTGAAACATCACAAAGATCCATTTTTTAGAAACTTACTATTGGTGTCTCCTCTACTTCAAGTCCAAACTTTCCACACTTCAATGCACACACAGACATATGAGTGCTGCACTTAAGGATGTTATTGATACTGTGTCGGACCATACTCTTTAAAATTTGTGTTGCCATCTTAAAATCCTTCAGGTACCTCTCCTACAACCTAGAGCAACTTTTCTGAAATCCTGAGAATTGATGCATAAAAGTGGAACAGAGGAAAATGATTAACATTGGAAAAACCCATCATAAAGATTGTTCGTCGGCCAAAAAAAGACGTGAGACGTGATTCACTACATCTCCCCCACCCAATTCCAAGCATATAAAAAGAGATTTATATCTTGAAATTAAATAACAACCATTGAATTGATTTATTTCCTACAATAAATGAAATAAGAGGTGAAATGGGAGAAAAATAAATTGCAGAGACGAATAAGAACACGAAGATGATGATGAAAGGTATGAGGGGAATTCATACATATAAAAATTAGATGACGGTGGTGGAATATATAAAGGGATACAAAATCCGAACTTCTGTATATAGATTAATTAAAAGATTCTACTCCAAAATGGTGAGTGCTGAGACGCTTTAAATCCAGAAGGAAGCAAATAAGAGGCGGATGTAGAAGGTTGCCTCGTTCAGAGAACAGTCTATTAAGGGAAAGAAGACGTCTTTTGCTGAAAATTATTGATGATTTAGAGAAGAGATGTGTTGTTTTGAGAAGGTGACGATTCACTGAAGAGACGCCCGAGACCATCGTTTTGATGACGTAAGCCATTTAGAGCATAGAAACTTTATACCCCTTAGATCATAATAATAAACAAATCTTGAACGTACGATTGTAATTTTATTTTCCTATAATAAAAAAATGACGTCAATTTAGGTTTGCTATTATATATAGATATCTGGTTACATAGTTCCCAAGTAATCAATTCATTTACAAACGATAGACTCACTTGGGGACATAGGTGCACAAATGTCTTCCCACCTCATTGCCTTTGGTCTCCAAATCGAACAATACATCTAATAAAGCAACCAGAAAATATAAGAATAGTTGCTCGTGCCGTTGTGCGACTAGACATAATGGTGTCATTCTGGAGTGTTGATGTCTTTGTGGTTGAAATATTTCCAAGAGACGTTAAGGCTTCAATTGGTGACACCACTTTAGGAAAAAAAAAGTGATGAATTGGTTGTTCTTTCAAATTGTTAACACATAGGGCCCATTATATTCATCTCTTTTCCTTACATACGTGAGAATTTTTTAACAAATATTTCATCATCTAATCTTGATGAGGAACAAGTAGAAAACAATAATTCCTCTTTGTTCAATTTTTTTTTCCAATTCAATTCAGTAAATGAAATTTTGTTCAACTTTCTTTTCATTTATCTCATTATTTACACAGTCACCAATTGAAACCTAAGTGTTTTCCTATGAAACATTTAGGCCATGGTACATTCGTACTTTTTCTTGTACTCTTTATAGAAAGAATTGTGCGTTGTCAAATTATTTTATCTTTTGAATTTAGAGTGCGCACTACATATATCTAAATTTTCATAAAGGAAGTTAAATCAGAAAAGAAGAAAATCTGATAATTCATCCACGAATTAAATTTCATCTGCCAATAGTTTGAGATATATATGAATCAGATGATCAACGCAGATTAAGATAGCATAACAATTAATTCAACATAGGATAGCTTATATAAGTAGATGATAAAAACACGTGACAGCACACATGAACTGTGTATGTATAAATCTTTGACACAAAATCAATTGGTAATAAATGAATTATTATTTTTTAATTATTAATCTCAGAATGTTTTAGATATCGATGGACCAATTTTAGATTTGATAGATTATAGATCAAATTAGATGTGTAGATCAGACTTTTATACCATATTAAATCAGATGAATTTTTTCAACCTAAAATCAAGTGATAAATGAATTAGCTCATTTCTTTTACATATTGTTTAGAATCTCTTCTTACTTCCGATTTGGAATTTCGTTTCTAAAGTATATATCGTGATGGGGAAAAATTAGGTAAGGCAAAGGCGCATAACAATCAAAATATATATACAACTGTAATAGGTATTAACAAATGCGAAAGAAAAGACAAATGAATGCTTGACATTTAGACCATAAAGACAAATGAATGTTAAACTAAGTGATCATTTGTTACATTTTAATTGGGAATCCTACGTAGCCCACTATTGTTGCATAATCTGTTTCGTTGATTCTGATTTCAGCGACTACGTCACGTCTCTCATACGTTTTCTGTTCACTAAATGGTTTTGGTTTCATACGCAAATCGAATATTTCCTTCTCATACCTATTAATTGATGAATTGTCAGCTAATTATTTAACTTTAGATGCGGTTAAAAGCAAAGACGCTTAGAACAAAAATCAGCATGGAATACGATTTGAAGATCATGCCATCGGTTTATCAAGCAAAAAATAATGGTTAGGCCTGGATTGTATCATATCCTTGTAGGTGCATATAGTATTAGCAATTCCGAATTTTACATGCATATATATTTTACAAACTTATTATATAAAGTTGATCTTGTCAGAAATTGTGGATACTGATGTGGTATGTGCTATACACACGCCTTGAGAAGCTGCAAAATTAAGTAGCAATATATCACCCAACTTTTTACAAAAAATAATATACATAAAGTAAAAAAAAAGTAGGATTGCATTACTTTATAAATAAAGCATAGTGTGGATAACATATGGACAAAAATGAGAAAGAGAATGTGAATGGAATTTGTGAATTTGTGTATAAATTGAAGCCAAGTGTTCGCACACACTTATTAAATTGGAGCCAAGTACTACTGCTGGCACACGCCTAGTAATTATTCTCTTTAAACTCTCCCAAACACTTACTTGTGTCACTACTCATCTCAAGTCAAGTTCACGTGATTACTTATACAAGCGTTGACTACATACAGGTAAAGATTTTTTTCATCCATATATCTCATAGTTAAGTTCTTTAATTGCTTCTTGGTATAGCAGATATATGTTATTGTCCCAAAGTGTATACTTTACAACATAATAAGTTCATTTTCATGTGTCCAGTGTATGGTTGATCATGATTGTGAATAAGACTATATACTATATACAATAGGTGCTAATGTTAAAATAAATTCATTCATCTGGTATAAAATAGGTTGGTTGTGAATATTTACTTCTTCCTTTTTATTTTATAGTGTAATCTAGTTGACATCTTTAAATCATTTAGTAAATCATATGACCAAGATGCAATGTTAGACGTTAATATATTATTCTTCGTCTTTAGTACTTGTTAATGCGTGGTGTTAAGTGTTAACAATTAATGTATAAGCGTATAAATAAACAAAACTTATTCATTTATTGTTTTTATATTAACATGTATGCATACATATATTAATATTATTGACGCATATTACACAATCTAATGGCCAATTACTTCATGAATTAATTAAAACCAATCATAACTAATAATTTTATTACCATTCAATTTGGAAGAGGAAAAATGAACTAGGGAAGTGGTATTGTTGGTAACGAAATGGACGTGGAGGCTTGGGGCATGATTAACCCGGTGTTTTAGACAGGATTATTAATTTATGATTTTATTTTTTTATATATTTTTTGGCTAAGAAATAACTCTTAAATCTCTTATTTATGAGACGGGTTTTAACCTTTTTTAGTTAAAATTCAATAAAAGTTAAAAACTATCTTTTATTCGAAGTTAAAGACCTCAGTTAAAAAATGATGCCATATCTTACGGAACAATTGCATACGCGACACAGACTATATACAAATCACATGTGTTGGTCAGTATTGCCATCTTTTATATTTCCTTTAACAATCCAATTCCTTCAACTAATATTAAAAATTAGTCGTTTGCCGTCAGAAAAAAAGAAACTAATATTAATTTTTTTAACAAGCACAAAAAACACTTAGAAGTTTTTCTAACTGTCTAGAAAAAGGAAAATCTCAGACTATTAATTGCTATTTAGTGATAAAGCAACATTTTTGGCAACTAATGAATTTTAGTTCACTTTATAGTGGAATACATCAAAATGGAATGAGGATCTAAGGGAGAAATCAAAAGTCTATCCTACTATGATAATACACTTTCAGTGAAAAGTGATTATATACTTTCACAAAAAGCTTGATCAGTGCCATAACTTTTCGTTATAGCATGAGGACCATATTTCACATAATAAATATAGAAATATTTATGAAGGGCAATCCGAATTTTTTTTTTTTTGTAAACTAACAATCCGAAATTTTCTATAAGAATTATTAAATACGATGTTTATTTTTGTACCTATTTTCCTTGAATAAAAATAATATTTGGTGTTTATGTATAGTTTGGACGTAAAAAAAGAGCAAGAACAAGTTAGGGAAGGATACTTTTACGAACAGAAATAGAAGAATATACTTTTGTTACAGAAAGAATCAAACACTTCTTCAAATTAAATACTTAAGATATGCATGCTCATCACGTGTCTACAAATAGAGATACAGTTGTACATAGTCACTAGTATAAACGTTCGCTTTGCTGATTCGATTCTTCGAAACATTTATGATATTTTCAGACAGGACAAATTAAACACAGAGACCGTTTCTTTGGAGAAGATCGATGACGGAAGATGGTGATCTTACTTCGGTTCCAACCAGCGTGATCAGGCCGTTCCCATTTCTTGTTATCTTCAAAGATTTAAAGTAAGTTTATTGATATGAATGGTGAAGATTAATAATAAAAGGGAGCGAACTATAACGTTTGTAATTTATATCTATTATGGCAGGCATGTATTCAGTATGGATGCTATTGGGCGAGAGATACTTAGCATGGCGTTTCCGGCGGCTTTGGCTTTTGCTGCTGATCCATTAGCGTCTCTGATTGACACCGCTTATATTGGACGTTTAGGAGCGGTTGAGCTAGCAGCTCTTGGAGTATCCATTGCGATATTCAACCAAGCTTCTAGAATCACGATATTTCCAGTTGTGAGCGTCACAACTTCCTTTGTCGCTGAGGAAGACACGATGGAGAAGATGAAAGAAGACGAAGCAAACAAAGCCGTTGTTGCTCATGCAAATACTTTAGCTGTTCAAGATTCCTTGGAAAAAGGTCTTGCGTCACCCACAAGTAACAACGCGAGCCAGCCGCAGCAAATGGCAGGTAAATTCTCCAATAAGGCCAAATTATAACATTTTAACATTTGAGACCAAAAAAAAACATTTCTAACATTATAAGGGTGTAGATTGTTAGAAATGTTTTTTTTGGTCTCAAATGTTAAAATGTTTTTTTCTAACATTATAAGGGTGTAGAGTGAAGCCAAGTTACAAAAAAAGGTGTAGAGTGTGCGTTAGCGTATATTTCGGTTTCTGGTTGACCTTTATGCCAACACCTTTTAGTTTACACTTTTTAAAATAATTTGAAAACCTAAAAATGTTTTTTTTCTAAAAAGACTAACGATCTATTTCTCCCATTAGAATTTCCATATACCACCATATCCAAACGAAGTTAATTAAACTCACATTCTATATATCCATAAGTAAAGATTAATTGCAAATGCAAGATTGGACCAAAAAAGTTAAATGCAAGATTCCTCCATAAATTCAAAGTTCAAATCTATCTACATTCATAGAAAATAGTGATATATGATATTTTTTAGGAGACTTAATTGTGTAGATATAGTAACTATATAATTCTCGGAGGGAAACAAAGTAAATAATAATCGTATTGTGGTGGTCTAGTGGTCTCCACTAAAAAAAGAGTAATCTGTTGGTCCATGTCAGGGTTCAATTCTTCTTTAGTGCGAGATTATTAGCTCCACACATGGTCAAATGGATATGAGTCCATGCTTACGATCTATTTGAATATCCGGGAGAGTATCTATCCGTGGGTTGCACTTTACATCCAGGAATTAAGTTTGTGTCTTTAATAGATCCGGGTTTAATTCTTTATTTAGCAAAAAAAACGAAGTAAATAATTTTTTTCGTTTTTGTTATAACTAGCTTCGGATACAAAGCCAAGCAGCGGAAGCAAAGCAGAAAAGAAAGGAAAGAAGAATATCAGATCAGCATCAACGGCCATGATCATAGGGTTAATCTTGGGCCTTGTGCAAGCTATAGCCTTGATTTTCAGCTCGAAGGTGCTCCTAGGTGTCATGGGAGTGAAACCGGTACAATATTATATAAATAGAAAGTCATACAGATATTATTAGATAAGGCAAAATGTTTGACTAATTTTTGGTTGACTTTGGATCATCAGAATTCAGCAGTGTTATCACCTGCGCACAAGTACTTAACCATACGATCATTAGGTTCTCCGGCATTGCTTCTATCGCTTTCAATGCAAGGCATCTTTCGTGGCTTTAAGGACACCAAAACTCCTCTTTATGCTACTGGTAAGTTACATTTTCTTTTGAAAAGAAAAGGTTACATTTTCTTATCATTTGTGTTGAACCTTCTTACTATAACCTATTACGACATCATGAGTCTAATAAGTATCATCGTGATGCATAAACAGTTGTGGCAGATGTTATCAATATCATTCTCGACCCAATTTTCATCTTTGTGCTTCACCTTGGAGTCAGCGGTGCGGCCATTGCTCATATCATTTCTCAGTAAGAGAGAGCTCTAAACATTTTTCACACATGTAATATGTGAATTAAAACTAGCAAACCCCAAGACTTGCTTGAATCGACTCCCACTAAGGACATTCTTTTGCTTTTGCGAGAATTAATCTAGATGTAAGATGTTGAGTTTAAAATAAAATAAAAACTAATGGTTTCGTTTGCATGAAGGTACTTCATGACTCTAATATTGTTCATCCGACTTGCGAGTAAAGTTAATTTGATGCCACCAAACTTCGGAGAATTGCAGTTCGGAAAGTTCCTTAAAAGTGGTACGGCCGCATATTCATTAAAAAAATTTCTCGCAATGATCAAAATAAAATTTATTAGTTTAAAACGTTTTCTAAATTATTGTGAAAACATTATTCTGTCACGTATGTTATTGGATTTACTGACGAAAATATTTATTTACATGATTAAAAAAAATATATATATATTGACATATAGATGTCTAAAAAGATGTAATATTGTGCACACAAAATGAAAGGGGGATTATTGCTGGCGAGGACCATAGCTGTGACGTTTTGTCAGACATTAGCAGCAGCAGTGATGGCTCGTCTGGGAACAACACCAATGGCTGCTTTTCAGATCTGTTTACAAGTTTGGTTAACTACTTCTCTCCTCGCCGATGGTCTTGCCGTTGCCGGTCAAGTATAATCCATTATCATTTGATTTGTTATGTTTGCATAGTGTATATAATATGGGTTGTTCAAGTTACTTAATTATCATTCCATTTAACTCTCTGCAGGCCATTTTGGCTTGTTCCTTTGCGGAGAAGGACTACAACAAAGTGACTGCTGCTACATCGCGTGTTCTACAGGTTATGTATCGATATATTTTTTCTTCAAACAATATTTATCCCATTGGATGATTGTTTTTCTCAAATATTATTATTTTTGGTAACCAAAACAAATGAATTCTTGACATGCAGATGGGTTTTGTGTTAGGAATTGGACTGTCCGTTTTCGTTGGACTGGGTCTATACTTTGGTGCTGGAGTATTTTCCAAGGATGCTGCTGTAATTCACCTCATAGCCATTGGAATACCGGTACTTATAATACCATTAAGCAATACTAATAAATGCCATAGAAAAAATATCAAATTTTAGTTGATAAATTTATTAGAAGAAAAATAGAGACCAGAAGAACACATTAGAAAAATTTCACTTCTATTTTAAACTTCTTTTATGTGGAATAAAAAATAGAAATCCGATCGCCTACCGATTTAATTCGAAAAATATTTTTCTTAACTAAACGATAAAATCAGAGCCGGTCGTTGGTCTAGTCAGATGAGAAATTCCTCTCAAGTTTCCAAATATTTTGGAAAAATTTATTATGCATAAGTCTTCAGTTTGTAAAAAGGAAAATTCAGATCTTCAAACTATTGAAATCCTTATTGATCTCCCTGAAATAAGTAGTAGTAGTGACTACTAAGAGTTATGTATTATTTGTGTGGGGGACATCAGTTTGTAGCAGCAACACAGCCAATAAACGCACTCGCTTTTGTGCTGGACGGAGTCAATTTTGGAGCATCTGATTTTGCTTACACTGCATACTCCATGGTACATACACTTTTTCATTCATTAATTCATATGTTTTCAGAATGATGCTTGTTTTTTCGCATGTTTTTCTTAAAATTTGACTATCTTTTTCGATAATTAATTATGATAAATCAGGTAGGAGTTGCGGCCATAACCATTGCAGCAATAATATACATGGCAAAGTTCTACGGTTTTCTAGGAATATGGATAGCCCTTACGATCTATATGGGTCTCCGAACCGTTACTGGAATTGCCAGGTAATTTTATTGGGCCTTAAGTAAATTGTATCCACACATTAGAGTAGACGACACATAACTCGTGTTAAATTAAATTGTGCAGGATAGCAACAGGAACTGGACCATGGAAATTCTTGCGCGGACGATCCCCTTCATCCTCCTAGGACTTACTTTATAATTATAATGAGTTGCATCTTTGTCTGTCTTTCTTAATTTTTGGTTTCTGTTTCTTGAGTTTTTACATTTTGTTTGAAAAACAGTTATCTGTATTGTTATCTTCACAGCTGCAGATAAATAATTGGATAAAACATTTATCTCTTTCTGCGTATCCGTATAACTGCACAAGGAGCCCTGGCTGGCTAGACATTTTCTTTACTGAAAAGTTTTGTCAGTCTACGTGCTTCAAAGTTGTTGAATTTGTTATTTCTTAAAATGAACTAGCACTAGTATAAAACTATATAAAATCTGAAAAAGTAAGGAGCAATATCAAATTTGAAACTCAGTCTAACCAATTATTCTTTAACATAAAAGGAAGTTTGACTGCACTTTTAAGTATCTTAATATTTTTACTTTAGTAGATGTTTTCTAAAGTTTTCAACTACTACTTCAGTTTAAAACTTTTATTGGGGCGATTTCAAAATTTAGTTTTAATTTAAACCTCCACTTTAGTAGCTCACAAGTTTGGTAGCACTTTTAGTTATATCAAAATTAATATTCCCTCTGTTTCCAATTGTAAAACACATCTATAATTTTAACATCTAATTAAAGAGAAAAAAGAACCAATCACAAATAACACTTCAAACTTTATTTTTAACTTTTTATTTAAATATTATTTTATCATATTACTTTTAGCATTGGACTTTAAAAACAATATGAAACAAACTAAAATTCTCAAAACTACTTATATATAGAAATCGGAGGGAGTAGTAAGTTTTAGCTCTAACTTTTAAGTTCTTGATTATTTGTTTAACTCAAAACTTCTGATATCACAATATATATCAGTAAGTAACTCGAAGGCTATAACTTAAAGCCACAAGGAGCAAGATGCAAGACATACAAAAGCAAAGAACCAAATCCACGGCAACAGTGGTCATAAAGATTACAATAGATCTAAGCCACATGAGAAACCACAATCTGATCAATGACAGGTCCACAAAGAGATCCAATATCGCTTTTCTTAGTATGGTAAAAACCACTGAAGAAAGTAATTCTTGTTCTTGCCTCAAGCGCCTTGAACCTGAAACTTGCTGTCTTAACATGACCTCCACCAACTGAAGTGTGCGACACTTTCAATGTATCTCTAGCCGCAAAAGCTTCAACCATCATGGAACCATGACAGTCATTTTTAGCATCTCCAACAACAAAAGATAGGCTGTAGGTTTGACCTGGTGAAGTCCTAATAACTTGCGCAATAGCACTTTCTTTCCCCGCCACAAGCTCGATCGCAGCATTTCCAAAGGGAACATTAAAGTGCTTGGAGTCTATGAACTTCACTGCCTTGAGAGACTCTATGATCCATCCAGGCAAAGGGGACGTAACATCTTCTTGTTTAGGTGGGAGGAGCACTCCTTGCGTTGAGTTCACAAGACGGTGAGGACCTTCTTCGAACCCTCCGTTCTTCACCAAGTTCCCTTTGGTGTACTCTGGATGAACAAGCTCTTTAATGGCCACAGCGTCCAACAACGGACCGCAAGCAGGATCTTCTTGAACTCCGGGGTTATGGAAAGTCACCGTAACCTCAGAAGTCTTGGGGACGAAAGCCCACGCGTACACGTCACCTCCGAAGCTGTTGTAGAGTGTTTGAAGCGGCAAGTCACCGGTCTGAGGAGGGACAGAGACTCGAAGGACCTCTTCTTGTGCACAAGTTCTTGATGCACCGAAGGTAAGTGAGTAGAGAGAGCCTGGCTTTACTTTTAGCTTCTGAGAGATCGTTGCTTCGTTTCCGAGCCTCACGGCGTGGACACCGTGAGCAACGGGGAAGAACATGCCTCCCGGTTGGGGACCACCGGCGATATACTCGACGAAACCGGTTGTTTCCCATTCGGGTAAGGCGGTTTTGCCGATTAGGACTGTCTTTTTCATGTCGGTTTTCTTTGGTGACTCCTCGAAGTTGCCATTACGAAGGTATCCTGATGATATAAACAGTAAAGAAATCTAAGATATACAGACACAAATAATCTTTTACTTCAAAAATATCAAATCTTGATTTAGATTCCTAACAGGACGGCTCAGAGACTTAAGGCTATAAACAATTTAAGAAAAAAAAGAATTTACCAAAAAAGAAGTATATAATTTTTATACACATTTTGAAATTTATTATATATATAAAATTTTCGAGGAAAAAAATTTGAGAGCTATAAATCAATACATCACCATTCTATACTCAAGAACAGCTCTGAACAGAGTAGACCTAGCTTCTAAATCCAGAGACAGAGTTTGTAGCTTACCTTCATAAGCAGAAGCTCCAAGAGCAGCACCACATAAGACTAGGAACAGAGGTAGAACAATGGCTTTAGGCACAGCCATTTTCTCTTTTACTCAGAGAAGAGTGAGTGAGGAGCTTCAGGAGAAGGGAGGAGAGAGAGAGAGAGAGAGAGAAGTTGAGATGATTGTGAGAGGAGGACGATCTCGAGATGCTGCGACTTTATACAAGAAAAGTAGGGAAGAGAGAGAGATGATAAAGGAAATCACGTAGAAAGAGGTAACGGAACTGGACCCCATTGATGCATTTTGTCTGTCTGTCTTGCTGAGATGAGACCGACTTTCTCCTTAATTCATGCTCTCTTATTACGTATCGGCACTTGTGCCCTGCTTCACATCTTTTCACACGCCCCCCTCCCATGTTAAGTTAGGCTTATAAAAAAAAAAGAGTTAACATAGGTTTCCTTTCTTAGCAATATTAAAGATTATTATAGTTATAGTTTTAAAGCAAATCAAATAACTCCAAGTCGGGTAACAGAGACTTTTTTTTTTTTTTTTTGAATTATACAGAGATATCCTGGCCTCACAGAAGTGGTCCAGACTAGTCACGTGTTACCACATGTCGGTCATCTGTCCCTGGCGATAAACCAAGAGAACACTTCGCCTTTTCGATGAACAGAGACTTCAGTAACGAACTGCATGCACTTTAGTAAATGTTATTTACCTAATACTAACAAAACTGTTATAACGTTGTTTACAAAATGTCAACGAGAAGGTATATTATTGTTTGGTGAAGATCGTATAAGAATTGTACATGGGATTTCTGATATTTTTAACGGGATTTGCGGCGGATGCAACGGTAATTATGGAACGAGAGAAGGTGTTGGGATTTTTCTGGCTTTGGCTGGTTCCAATAATAATTGTCGTTTAAATGAATATCGCAATCCCATACACAAGGGGCAAGAAAATCAGAGGGCATGTGCAATATTATGACTATAGGTTATGTATATAGTCAGCTAACGCATGTGATGTACATCACCAATTTAGTTCGTGTGGGGTCCCTCCCATTTTTTTCATCTGTTAATGATGATATGATATCCACTCTATCTATCTATGCCTTGCTTATATGCCCAATTGCTCATGTTGCAAGTTTTGGTTCAAAATGGTTTAATTTTTCTTTCTTTAATTACTATAAAGTTTCGAATACTAGAGGCAACCACATCACACTCACTAGATATTAGTATAATTAGTAAAACCTAGATATTAATACATGCATGTGTGTTTGCTTGGGAATATAAACCTAAAGCAATAAAAAAAACTGATGGTACTAGTAGGTTATAGTAAGCAATTTTTTTTATTAATTTTTGCAATCAAAGTAACTTCTCTCAAGCAGATGTCGTTTTGATACAATGCTCGGTCGCATTGATTCGTGAAAGTAACATTCCGAGACGACTCCTTAGCGTAGTAGACTAGTAGGCATGTGCGTCCAAGAAACTAAATCAATACATTTTACTGAGCTAAGCTTAACTCTAACCTTTCAGTTTTGAAAGCCTAAACACATGTACTTAAAGTCTTAAACAGAGATGAAGCAACTTATCGCGAAACTAAACGCCCCAATAAATAAGCCCAGTAGAAAGCCCATAGATGTTTTATTCAACATTCATCATCCCCCAAGATTATTGGGCTACCAATATTAAATTCATCAATTTCCCCTTTTAGAAAAGTTTTAAGCCTTGAGGGTAAATTTTTGTTTTAAAGTTTCCAAAATTGTCGTGGAGAGGAGAAAGAGATTTACGAGCCCACGTGGAGGTCTATGATTGGAGAACAAATCTTAAGGCCTGTATCATTAAAACACCGTTTGATTAAGCTGGGAGCTGAGAAGAAGACATATATTCTATCCTCTCTACCTCCAAAGAGTCCAAAACAATCTCAGAAACTCACAAAAAGAGAGACGACCTTCTCTTCTCTACCCTCTCTGTACAAAACCACTAATTAACTGATTATTAATAATAATTGTATTATTATTATCGATCATAAGTTAATAATATTAATTATTTTTTTATAAGAAAAATAATAAAAAAATAAGGGCGAAGCGATCTCTCAAATCAATCTTAAGATTTTTGTTACGCTTGGGAGGGGAATAATTGTTGGAGGGATAAATGGCCTTTCATGTAGCTTGCCCAATCACTTGGTATGTTATCTTCTTCTCTTCTCTAACGGTCTCACTATCTCGCTCTCGCGCTCTCGATCGATTTAATTCCCGTCTTTTATCGCAGCCGTCGGATCTGCTTCTGCTCCCTAGGGTTTCCTCGCGATCTCCGTGGCGCCAATTCGAAAGACGAGTTTCTGAACGGCGTTCGTCGAGTGGAGGATTCTCTAATCGATCCCTGGGGTGATTCTTCCAAGGCTGTTACGGTTCAGGTTAGGGTTCCGAAGGTCGCTCCCGCGGCGTCGATTTATGTTGTTGGAGATGGCGGGATCGATGAAGCGGCGGCGGCGGAGGCTTCGGCGTGGAAGAAGCGTGTTTCTCTTCAGAGACAAGCCGCCGTCACGGTTGAAGCTGCGGAGGATTACGCTAGGAGGTTCGAATCTGGTGTCAACGAGGTTAGCTCTTTCGTTACCAATTTTTGCGTTGACTAGTAGCGTTTTCACTGGCATATAACTTCATATGCTTCTGTCAACAGCTTTCCTCAAACGATCAGGTTGGTGAGGAGTTAGGTCAGTCCGGCGTGAATGTGATGTGTAGAATGTGCTTCTTGGGAGAGAGTCAATGGAGTGAGAGAGCTAGGAGGATGCTTTCTTGTAAAACCTGTGGCAAGAAGTATCATAAGAACTGTGTTAAGTCATGGGCCCAACATAGAGGTGCTTCCCTCGAATCAATTTTTGTCTAAGCTTGGTAAGGCTTCTAATTGCTGTAAGATGCAGATTTGTTTCATTGGAGTTCATGGAGTTGTCCCTCTTGCCGTGTTTGTGAGGTCTGTTGAGTTTGAATTTTTCTATACAGTGCCTATATCTCGGAATGTTTGAGACTAACTTACACAGAGTCGTTGTATTCCTTAGGTCTGCCGTAGAACAGGAGATCCTAATAAGTTTGTGTTCTGCAAAAGGTGTGATGCAGCTTACCATTGTTATTGCCAACATCCTCCACACAAGGTAGTTTATATATATAGTTTGTTCATAATGCCTCATTATCTGTGAACTTAAAGTAATGTATGTTATCTGGTCAGTGCAGAATGTAAGTTCTGGGCCATATTTGTGCCCGAAGCATACAAGATGCCACAGCTGTGATTCTACCGTCCCTGGAAATGGCCTAAGTGTCAGGTATACATTCTTAGTCTCTTGTAGGATAGGTTAGTTATAGAAGTGACACGAACAAGGCGAGTTAAGGACGTTCAGAAAGGATTTACCTTTTAAATTTTCATTGACCATTTATTCTCTCTTATGTAACAGGTGGTTTTTATCATATACTTGCTGTGATGCTTGTGGCAGATTGTTTGTGAAAGGAAATTATTGCGCTCTATGCTTGAAGGTATTTGTAAAGCAAAATGCGTCTTACCACTATCTTGATCTTTATTGTTTAGTTTATGATGTCCTTGGCCAAAACATACAGTTTGTTAAATTTGTACCTCTTTAGTGTTGCGTCAACCTTGTTGCTTATCTTGTATAGGTGTATAGGGATTCAGAATCAACACCAATGGTATGCTGCGATCTTTGTCAGCGCTGGGTGCATTGCCATTGCGACGGAATAAGGTTCGTCATTATTATATTTGGCAGATATAGTTATTGCGGATGCATCTGTGTACTTGATTTGGTACCCTTTAAATATGCATTGCAAAATGTATTTCAGTTATATTAAAACTTGAAGGGTTTGCTTTGTAAATCATGTAGTGATGAGAAATATCTTCAGTTTCAAGCTGATGGGAACCTACAGTATAAATGTGCCACATGCCGTGGGGAGTGTTATCAGGTATGTCTGTTTCTGTTTTTAGTATGGGAAGGGAAAGAAAAGTGTGTTAATTAATCAGATAAGTTTTCTTATTCTGTCTTGGTTCTCAGGTGAAGGATCTTCAGGATGCAGTTCAAGAACTTTGGAAGAAGAAAGATATGGTGGACTCAGAGTTGGTTGCTAGTTTAAGATCTGCTGCTGGTTTGCCAACGGATGAAGAAATATTTTCGATATCTCCGTTTTCAGATGATGAAGAAAATGCTCCTCCTGTGTCTGGGCGTTCAGTGAAGCTTTCTATCAAAGGACTGGTGGATAAATCCCCAAAGAAAAGCAAGGAATACAGAAAACATGCTAGTAAAAAAGGTCATCGCACTAAGTCAGAGCCCGAACAGTATTCTGAAGTTCATCACGGGATGGAATCTCAGAGAAGCAGGCTGAGTGGTGCTAAAATTGATAGTTTTGGGATTCAGATAAATGAACGGTCTGATGTTCGTTCTTCTGTGGCTGGAATCTGCTCAACCCATGAACCTAAGATTGTGAAACACAAGAGGGTTGATGACGTTATGGTGACTGATGAGGAAAAGCCATCAAGGATAGTGAGAATAAAGTGTAGCAACAAGCCTCATGATTCTGACAGCGAGGAGAAATCAGTAAAGGCAAAGAAGTTGGTCATTAATCTCGGCGCTAGGAAAATAAATGTCAGCGACTCTTCCAAGTCCGATGTTGTGTCTCATTCGAGGGACAAAGATCAGTCTTCGGGTGAGGTGCGATCCTTGAAGATATCTGGAAGGTTTGGGAAAACTCAATCTGAAGGAAGTAAAGGGACATTTGGGTCGGTCACACAGTTCCCTGCGTCAACAAGTGCAGGTAGTCATGTGGATGACAAAACATCCATCTCACCACCGTTACAGAAAGAAGCTAGACCTCTGCTGAAATTTAAACTCAGGAAACCTGAGTCGGGAGATCAGACATCTTTGGCTACAACGCAATCCGAGGATGAAAAGCTGAGTTCTGGAAAGGGTCAAAGATCAAAGAGAAAGAGACCTTCAAGTTTAGTGGACAAGGCTTCTTTGGAGGAAGACGGTGAAGCTCAGCAAGATAGTTCAAGGAGCGATGAGATGATGGATGCTAACTGGATTTTGAAAAAGTTGGGTAAAGATTCAATAGGAAAGAGAGTCGAAGTCCAAGGATCTCAGAACTCATGGTAAAGTTTGATCTACTTTAAACTGTTTTTGTGTTAGTATTTTTTTTTTTGTATCCAAATCCGACCTCTAAACTAATCATATATTTTCCCTTTAAAAGGAATAAAGGAACAGTTACAGACGTTATTGGAGACACGTCTACATTGTCGGTTTCTCTAGATGATGGAAGCATGAAGACATTTGAACTCGGAAAGCACAATGTCCGCTTCGTAGCGCAAAAGCAAAAGAGGTCGAGGAGTTGATTGGACCATCAAGTAGCGTTTTTAGTGACTAATTTTCTGTGTACGAGCCACATGAGACGATTTGTGCTAATTAGACATTTCATGGGTTTTAAGCTCGTATTGGTGGTAATTATCAGTAAGACGAGTAACGCCAAACTTGGTAGATATTACATATAATACTGATGGTAGATAGATTATCTTGTTAAGGTTTGACTTGTCGTTCCTTGTAACTCATTTGCTCTAGGTTCATAATACTTCTTTTTCGTAAACTCGTGTAACCATTTTTTTTCTTTCTTAATTCAAGCATGTAAGTAACTAACAGTCTCCTCCAAAGTCTCTTTTGGTAACTATGTCCTCTTCTTCAAAATTCTTGAAGCTGTGGTCAAAGAACAGATAGCTGCTAGGGTATCTCTAATCCTATTCTATTTTTTCTTGTAAAATGGAGTATTGGGTAAAAAATATTTCAACCAACTCTATATATATTTCATTATGTAATAGAATTTACTCGATAAATATAATCTAACTTTTGTTTGTTCATTACTCTAATATGAAGTTGAGTTGGAGAAATTTTGCTCTATTTCTTTTTTATTTCATTTTAAAAAATGAACGTTTTAACTTAGACTATGTATATTGGTTTAATTTTTTCAACATTATATTTTATCTTTTTAACATTATATTTTACACTTTTATCTTAACACATCATTTTCTCTTTCTTCCAAATATACATCTAATATTTATATTTTATTATGATTTTTATATTGAAAAATCAACACCATCTTTATTTATTTATTTTATATTTTATATTCTGATTTTGTAACTAAATAATAACAGTTAAAACATATTTTTTTTTAAAAAATTAAATAATTATAAAATTAAATAAAAATAGTTAGAGTTATAATTTTTTGAAATATTTAATAAAAATATAATAGAATTGATTGAAAATGTTTAAAACTTATGATGATTTTTTTTTGTATATGTCCAAATTATATAAAACTAGTATCTATTTATAGATCATCAAAAATTATAAATTCTGATATTATGTAATAAAATAAATAAATTAATTTTCTGTAAAATAAATGACTTATAATAAGGAAGGTGAATATGAAAAACCTAGTTAATATCAACAACCAATAACAAACCAACAAAAAATTGTTGTGGACCCATCTTTTTAGCTTTCAACATGTTGAATAAATTTAATTGCAAATGATCCATGTAATGTTTTTATTTTTCTCGACAGGTCCACTTCAAGCATTCAAAGGTTTTAAAAAGTATTTAACATGCTCTTTGCAAGTAAACACTCCATTAAGCAAGAACAGATCACTACTTTTTTCATCTCATAAATCATGTCTGAGTTCTTGGTATCATTTGTTATTTTATCTTGTATCGAATCACAAAAGAATTGTAAGGAAAAAGCAGATTGTTTGTGCTCGTCTTATCCTAAGGTGATGATTAATGAAGGTTATGATTATGGTGAGAATAAACAAAACCTTACATATATAATTAGTAAACCGATTACATAATAATTGTTTGCTAAACAGAAATGCATAAATGAAAGTATTATACCAGTTTAAGATAAACCAGCCGATTACATAATATTTTTTTGCTAAACATAAAAATGCATCAATGAAAGGACCAAACCAGGATAATCTAACCCAAATTAGTAAACCGAAATTAACCGGTTCTATAACAAATACTTTGTAGACCCTGGGGAAAACTTAAAATCTGACCCTTAACATATAGAACTGCAATTTGGATATTTTGCTACAAGAAAATATATTAACTGATCTTTTTATATAAAAGACAAACACTAAAAACAGATTTCTCGCAAAGTAAACATAAGCATAATAATAAAATTGAAAATGTTAAATGATTTGTTACTGATAACTGTCCAGTCATGATGCAAGCTAAATGTAAGTAAAAGAACAAGTACACCTGGATTATGATTCAAAAAATCAGTGATTTGTCACTGATATAAAGATTACTACACAATTAAATCAGATTTAAAATAAAGAGAAAGCACAAATCCAATAAAATAATCAGTGATCTTTGTCTCGAAGATCAAGTGCACAAGAAAAGAACAGAAGAAAAAACAGAAAATAATAACGAGAACTTACAGAAAATGATCTTTTTAAGAATTTTTTTCAATTGAAGATGCACATATATAGAATTCCTTTAAGAATTAAATATTTAACGAGATCCGTCGAAATTTTATCATCACATAAAAGAGAAGTTTGTGGAAATAAGAACAATTTATAGAAGAGAACAATTTATAGAAGAGAACAAGCATTGTTGCTTTCCTAATGGCTTGCTTTGGGGTCTGATGTATGCAACCATACATGGTGTGCTGAGAGAAAAGGCTGAAGACAAGAGATTCAACTACAAAGTGTCAAAGCCATTCCGTGGAGATGAAGAATTGTAAAAGATAAATGACGTCTTTTACTATGATACTCCAGAGTCAGCTTTGAAGCGTTTGAAAATGGGGTACTATGTTGGTGCAGCATTACTGTTGTTTGATGGATGAAGTGAGTATTATAAAGTGAAAAGCAATGAAGAAATGGAAATATATTATGGTCCGAAACCAGGCGCTGCATATGACAATGAACATGCCATGATGATTGTTGATTTCAGAGTGATCTGAGGGGTAAAAGTGGCTATTTGCAAGCTGAGTAACGGAGTTACTGCTACTAATGGTTGATATATAGCTGTGAGTCTTCAAACTATGGTAACAATGGTGCTACAAAAATGAAAAAAGAAATGTAGCTGGAAAAACAAGCCAACCTATCTTTTAAGGGAGTTATATTCTACCAACATTAAAATAAAATGAGTCCCCAAATGTTGATTGTTTTGATAAGCTGATTGCTCTTACATATCAGTTTTAATGATCAAACCGAAGTAAAGAAATTTGTGTACGTTTCTCAACTTCTTTGAATCGTACTCATGTAAAGCTGTTATGAATTGTTGCTTAATTCTCTATGGTTTTTAGTGCTATTAGACAAAGTGTTCCACATCGGTAGTTGAAAGGGATTATAGGTAATATATACGTTAAATGGATCACTCCTATTATCACTAATTTGTTTTAGGTTCGAAGTCCATCTAGCTTAACATGGAATCATAACCCGATCCACGCAGTTCAACCCAATCCACATTAATCTGACCAAAGTTGGCCAATCGATCCTTTTGCCTGAATATTCTGAGATTGACGCTCAAACAGCCATAATCTCAAATGGGCATATTAAACACAAACTATTCCACAAAGGTAGTTTGAAGAGATTCTAAATAATATATAAGATAGATAGATCACTCCTATTATCACCAATTAATTTTAGGTTGGAATCACCTCTAACTTAACAAATGCTGCAAGAATGGCTATGACTAGGCAGGTGCATTTGCTTTCAGGCAAATATGTTTGACGCAACTGCAAGGAATGACATATTCTACATGAAAAAAATCGATAGCTCGATTCTGATTCTGAGGGAAGTATGTGTTGATTTGTTTTCTTTTATGCTTCTTGTTTAGTTCGTAGGTGTAATTCAAATGATACGATGATAACTACCAACTTTGATAATTGATCTGGTTTGGAAATATTTAAACTACAACTGTGGTTATTCCACTGACATGTGTTCTTTGTCTTTTCTGCTGCAATGACACTCGTAATAGGTTTCATCTATGTACAAAAGCTCTGTCGTAATATTTTTGAAGGGCTCTGATTTATACTATCATGGTTTCTACTACTGCATACCATATGACTGGCGTGAATTACAAGCTATTTAGTATAATATTTACGAATTTGGACGATTATGCTTTCTCCAAAACCAATTAGCTCAATGCAAAACATGGTTATAATTTATAAGTGGTTATTTAATTGACTAATGAAAGAACATTTTCGTAACAACTTGAAGAATTTCTCTGTGTCCTTCACGTTTTCTTAGTAAGAGTTGGAGATTCTGCAATCCCCTGGGAACCATGTACACACCTCAATGTCTTACTCCATTGAAACTACTGAGTCAGAGTTAACAATCTTCTGATTTGCCGCTTCATCATCCTCACGGGTAGCTAGAGGTGGTGAAGAGATTTGATTTCCAAGTCCGGTATTAATCCTTTTATTCTCCGCAGACACATCACCAACAATCTTACGCTTCTTTGGTATAAGTTCTGAACTTAGATGTCTCTGACCCGCAAGGATGAAGCATCCGGTATCCTCATCGAAGCTTCTTCTAACTATAGCGATGCAATCAGAATCCTCAGCCTTGGACAAGTCATTGTACCTTATGTAGAAACTAGCATTTTTGGCATTGATCCCTTCATCCACATCTGTAGCCACTTTCACAATCTCCAAGTTAAAGACACCAACACCCCTAGGTTCTTTTATGGCAACAGCAAGTTCCAAATAAAGACGAATCCAGTCATCATTGTCATGCAGCTCTGATTCCACCTAAAATCAAAAGCAAAACATATATGACTAGTTTACTGATCATACCAAATTTTTTGGTCTGTAAATCTTACCGGGCAATATTTTTCAAAAGGATTCTCTGCTGGCCACTCAGGCAAGTCAATATTAAGGATCATCGATTCGTTCTCATCCCTTGATTCCCCTATACAATGATTAAATCAGTAATTGTTAGTGTAAACATGTAACCGACTTTCTGTTATTCAACAGAGGTGGAAATGAGTACAGAGTGTCCCTTATATAGTGCATTAAACCAGAGATCAACCAAATACTAATAACACAATTAAGTTGGAGAAATACGAATAATGCAACCATGTTTTTACCTCGAATTCTTGCAATATCGCAAGTCAGAATAAACTGGCCCCAGCTTTTTTGAGATACTTGAATCTGAAACGTTTGAAGCGAAGAAGATCCACCACCACCAGCTGTGTCGTCAATTGCAACCAAAGTCATGTAATAAGAGGGAGCACGAGAACCCGTTGTGACAATGTACTCCTCTACGCATTTGAGCTGAAACTTTGTACCCTGAAGAAAAAAAAAATATTGAATCTAACATACCACAACATAGAGAAAGAACGAAAAAAGTAAAAAAAAAAAAAACCTTGAGCAAATTGTAACGATGAAGGCCCATCTTAGCATACAAGGTGACTAAGCGAGGACAAGGATGATCTTTAGTACATTTGGTTTTATCGTATCCATACACAGAGCCTTTCAGACCGAATACCTAAGATCCCATTAGCAGATGCAGATAATCAGCGAACAAAATCCGGATTCAATTCGGTTCATTTAAAGATAAAAAGTAAAGATATGAAAGAGTTACACCGTGTTCCGCCACTAGTTTCCTAGTGGCCTTCATCCGTGCAAATCCTCCGTCCGATTTTAGGATCATCGCTCGTGCTTGTCCAGGTGAAGACATGATGATTTTGGTCGATCACGCAAATTTTTTCATTGATCCATCCGGGTGACTCGTTTATAAGCTTCGGTGGGGTATTTACAACCCAATATATCTCGTTTACTATTACTTTCTAAAAATAGAATAAAATTAAACGTGACACCTTTTGGTATAAAATTATTAATTTATATCTAATGTAGGTTTCTTCTAATATAGTTTTAGTACTAAATTTTTCATCTAATGTATTAATTTAAAGTCATAATATAATGGCAATTCCATTAGTCTAAGCAGTTTATGAAATTTTACCATACTGAATATTAAAAAATAGTATGATTCCTATATACTATGAAAGATATTTTAGAATACATTAATTCAAATGTCGAATGTGGTTTGAAAATTTTAAACAAAAGTGAATAGTATACACTTTAGTGTATAGAGCCTTTACCGAAAAATTAATATCTTTGAAGGGGTTAATCCACGGATTTTGAAAAAATTTCAAAAATATGAAAATCTAGTTTTATTGTATAGTTTCATCGATGACTTACATAAGATGATGGTCAAAGAGTTTAGAATCTTTGTAGTCTCTGTTTCTCTAGATAATAAATATTTTATAATGTTAATTCCATTGATCTAGGCAGTATATGAAATTTTACTAAACTAAATATCAAAAAATTAGAATAATTCCTATATACCATGAAAGATAGTTTAGAATACATTGATTCAAATGTAAAATGTGGTTTGAAATTTTTAAAACAAAAATGAAAAGTATAAACTTCAATATATAGAGCATTTAACGAAAACTCATTATTTTGGAAGGGGTTAACCCACAGATTATGAAAAAAATTTAAAAATATGAAAATCTGGTTTTAGTGTATAGTTTCATCGATGACTGACATAAGATGATGGTCAAAGAGTTTAGAACTATTGTAGTCTCCGTTTCTCTAGATAATGAAGATTTTATAATGCTAATTTCATTGATCTATGTAGTATATGAAATTTTACTAAACTAAATATTAAAAAACTAGAATGATTCCTATATACCATGAAAGATAGTTTAGAATACCTTAATTTAAATGTAGAATGTGGTTTGAAAATTTAAAACTAAAGTAAAGAGTATAAACTTCAGTATTAGAGCATTTACCAAAAACTCAATATTTTTGAAGAGGTTAACCCACAGATTTTGAAAAAAATTCAAAAATATGAAAATCTGGTTTTAGTGTATAGTTTCATCGATGACTGACATAAAAGGATGTTAAAAGAGTTTAGAACCTTTGTAGTCTCTATTTCTCTAGATAATGAAGATTTTATGATGTTAATTCCATTGATCTAGGCAGTATATGAAATTTTACTAAACTAAATATTAAAAAATTAGTATGTTCCTATATACCATGAAATATAGTTTAAAATACATTAATTAAAATGTAGAATGTGGTTTGAAATTTTTAAAACAAAAGTGAAGAATATAAACTTCAGTATATAGAGCATTTACCGAAAAATTCAATATTTTTGAAGGGTTAACCCACGAATTTTTAAAAAATTTCAAAAATATGAAAATCTGTTTTATTGTATATTTCATCTAGGACTAACATAATATGATGGTCAAAGAGTTTAGAATCTTTGTAGTCTCTGTTTCACTAGATAATGAAGATTTTATAATGTTAATTCCATTGATCTTGGCAATATATAAAATTTTACTACACTAAATATTTAAAAAAAAAAATGATTCCTATATACCATAAAAATAGTTTAAATACATTAATTCAAATGTATAATGTGGTTTGAATTTTTTTTTCTAAAGTGAAGAGTATAAACTTCAGTATATAGAGTATTTACCGAAAACTCAATATTTTGAAGGGGTAAACCCACGAATTTTGAAAAAAATTTAAAAATATGAAATCTGGGTTTATTGTATAGTTTCATCAAGGACTGATATAAGATGATGGTCAAAGAGTTTAGAACCATTGTAGTCTCCGTTTCTCTAGATAATGAAGATTTTATAATGCTAATTGCATTAATCTAGGCAGTATATGAAATTTTACTAAACTAAATATTAAAAAATTAGAATGATTTCTATATACAATGAAAGATTGTTTAGAATACATTAATTCAAATTTAGAATGTGGTTTGAAAATTTTAAAACAAAAGTGAAGAGTATAAACTTCAGTATATAGAACATTAACCGAAACTCATTGTTTTAGAATGGGTTTATCCACGGATTTTGAAAAAAATTCAAAAATATGAAAATCTGGCTTTAGTGTATAGTTTCATCGAGGACTGACATATGATGATGGTCAAAGAGTTTAGAACCTCTGTTGTCTCCGTTTCTCTCGATAATGAAGTTTTTATAACGTTAATTCCATTAATCTAGCATATGAAATTTTATTAAACGAAATATTAAAAATTAGAATGATTCATATATTCTATGAAAAAAGACTTTAGAATACATTAATTCAAATGTAGAATGTGGTACGAAATTTTTGAAACAAAAGTGAAGAGTATAAACTTCAATATATAGAGCATTTACCGAAAACTCATTATTTTTGAAGAGGTTAACCCACAGATTTTGAAAAAATTTCAAAAATTTGAAAATCTGGTTTTAGTGTATAGTTTCATCGAGTACTGACATAAGATGATGGTCAAAGAGTTTAGAACCTCTGTTGTCTCTGTTTCTCTAGATAATGAAGATTTTATAAAACTAACTCCATTGATCTATACAGTATATGAAAGTTACTAAACTAAATATTAAAAAAATAGAATGATTCCTATATACCATGAAATATAGTTTAAAATACATTAATTCAAATGTAGAATGTGGTTTGAATTTTTTTTTTAAAAAGCGAAGAGTATAAACTTCAGTATTAGAGCATTTACCGAAAACTTATTACTTTTGAAAAAAAAAATCAAATGATAATGAAGATTTTATAATGGCATTCCATTGATCTATGCAGTATATGAAACTTTAGTAAACGAAATATTAAAAAATTAGAATGATTCCTATATACCATGAAATATAGTTTATAATACATTAATTAAAATATATAATGTGGTTTGAAATTTTTAAACTAAAGTGAAGAGTATAAATTTCAGTATATATAGCTTTTATCGAAAACTCAATATTTTGAAGGGGTTAACCCACGAATTTTGAAAAATTTCAAAAATATGAAAATCTGGTTTTAGTATATAGTTTCATCGAGGACTGACATAAGATGATGGTCAAATAGTTTAGAATCTTTGTAGTCTTCGTTTCAGTATATGAAATTTTACTAAACTAAATATTAGTAAACCAATAAATTTAGAAAACCATTTCGAAGTAAAGTACAATAAATTAATTTACAATAAAAATAGTTTTAACAATACATATATAATTATCATAACTACACATTTATACAATAATAAATAGATTTAGAATAATTTATAAATGATTTTATAACATTATAATGATTAAATAAAAGTCATATAAATGATATGTGAACTCTAATAAAATGACTTTGTAAGCTAGAATGAGAAATGATCTTAAATAATTTCAAAATATATATAAATGATTTATAAACTATGTGCAGAATTTAAAAACATAATTTCTAATAATAATGCATTACATAGAAATATAATTCTTTGTATAAAAGTACACAACCATTATATTTATTTTTATAAAAATTATATTATTATTTTCTATAACTATAAATTAAAGTTGATAAAATAAACAAATTGATGACATATTATATATTATTTCCATAATTCTACAATTAATTAGCATAAACCATTATTTGCAATATTACATGTGTTATATGGTAACTTGTATTAATAATAAGTTCCAGAATTTTCTTTTATTTTTAGATCCGAATAAAATAAATAATTAATAAAAATTATCAACCAATCAAATTATAACAATTATTTAAAATTTTAGCTGTGAGTGATACATATGCAAAAGTTATTTAAGTGACTTCTCGGTTAATACACAGTATGATACAAGTCAACATCTATACACATCCTTTCTTTCACGTTTAAACTTTAAAGAAACGCAATACAAAGAAGAAACAATACTTGGTTAAATAACGAATAATAAAATTTACAAATATTTCTATATAGAAAAATAGAAAATAGAATTTCTAACAAAAATAAAACCTCAAGTTCATTGGTCCTTGGGTGTGTGCAAGTTAATTAGAATGGATTGGTCTTAATTCTCTCAAGTGTCTTCAACGAAGATCCTGAAGATGAAATCCCTGAAACGTCGAGAGTATTGCTTTGGATCAACTGCCGAGATCGACGTTGGATCATACTGCATTGATTTGTATGCATGTTCAAGCTTCTTGCTTATATCATAGTCTTGTAGAATGTCTATAACACCAAAGTAGATAATTACGTCATAAAACTCCCCTGTTGGTTCCCCAACAAGCTGATTCTCAGCGTCACTTCTCCTCACTGTTCTTTCAACTCTTGCAGGCATGTTTATACCTAGTTGCATCGATGCTAACCTGAAAAAAAACATATTCAAGAACCAAACATCGTATTATAAAACCTCATTTGCAGTTTTCACATCCATTATGGTTATATAACCATTGAGTTTTTGGTTTTTTACTTGCTGGCATCAAGAAGAAACCGGTCCATTTCTCCTCGGGAGGGACGACTGTCTCCTGTTCAAACAAGATGAAGTGGCCTCGATCAAGCAAGCTTTAAGATGAATACTTGAAAAGTTAAGGACAAGATTTTTACCGGTCGGTGTTCTAGCACCGGAAGTAGGAGTGGCAGAGTTATTGCACGAAGATTCTCGAAAGTGAAGACCAACCAAGAGACTATAATCCATGATCCTCTCTTGTTCAAGAAATTCACAGTCTTTGTCCACTTGCCTGTCAACAGAAAGAAAATTGCTATAAATTTGGTTACTTATGAAAGATGTGGAAGGGACATATTATAGCAAATAGTTATTATAGGTAATGAATAAATCACCTGCAGAATTCTTGGAACCAGTTCTTTTGCAATCGGAATAAGAAATTTAGATCAAGATCTTTAAGCGTTGTGTTTGGATCGATTTCAGACTCTGGCTTTGTGGTAAGACGGCCATGAGATGATCCTTTGAGATCAAACCGCCTATGGATGGAGTGGCCAGTACAGAATAGATTCCCCATGATGACAAACCGAACCTGCAAGGCACAAGTACTCTTCCATCACTACTTGAAAAACTGAAAAAATGCTAATAACAATTCACTGCAATAGACATGAATTGTTGACCTTTTTCTGTGCAGTGCCAGTCAGTTTCACGCAGTGGAGACCGAAGAACTTGGTAACTAGAGTGTTTTCACATGCCCTTACATGGTTGTAGTAAGCTGGAAGCATCCTTATAAGAACCTGTTTCAAAAGGGAAAATACAAATGAGTGAATGTTGATACAGATTTTTTTTTTAAAAATGTTGTATCCTGATACTTACTTTTGTTTCTGCCTTCTTCATTGTCTTGATCATGTAACGGTCATCATTGGTCAAGTAGAAAAAACTTCCACTTTTCCCTGGAGATGATAGCTCCCTAAGAGCATCATTTCCACAAATTGATAACATATAATCTGCTGCATCCACACTAAACAGTTTCCGCAGAGTCCTACACAACATTTTCATATGTTTTCTTAATACCAAAATACACACATAGAGAAGAGATCAAAAGGCAACCCAAAAAGAAGAAGAGAGTTTCTCACCTGAAAACCACAGGACAATAGTCCTTCCATTTGAACTCAACAGACTGGTGTGGAGGAGTGTACTTAGATCCCTCAGATGGAAACTTGGTCCAAAGTTTTTCCTTTGGATCAAACGCAGAAGCCTTCAAATCAAGAGATGTTGCCGGCGCTGGTCTTCCAACAGAATGTCTTAAAAAACAGAAAAAAAAAAAATTTATATCAAACATCAAAGAACACACACAAAGCAGTTTCAGTCACAAGCCGCCTTACCTAATCCCAAGCTGCAAGTTAAGCATGAGATCATAATTCTTATGTCCTTTAGAGATAGTCTGTCCTTGTTTCTTAGCAGGCTGTATTCTCAACGGCCCTAACGGTGATCTGTTACTCTCCGTATCATCTACCTGAAGATAACCAGAACCATTATTCCTCAGCTCCATTTCAGCATTACTAACTCTTCCATCAACCGACCTCCTCCTCGGCCTCTCACTGCTTTTAGTCCTGTTCCCACTACTGCTCTGCTCAGAAGAAGAACCGTACCAAACCGGCATCTTCTGAGACGGCAAAACCGGGATTCTCTGGCAAGTACAAACCACACACTCACTCAAATCAACGTAGAACACTTGCTGCGGCTGCCAGTCAAAGTTCCCCGTAGGCGTCGACGGGTAATAAGTCCCGTTCTGTTCTTTAGGATCTTTACTCCAAACTCCGACATAAAAACTCCCATCCGACCAACGGAACGTCCCGTTCCCTTTAGGAGCAGAGTCTTCCCAAGACCCGTCGTAACGGTTCCCGTTGCTCCATATCATCGTCCCGTTACCGTTCATCATCCCGTTCTTCCACTGACCGATGTAATGATTCTCGTTCTTCCACTGGTACCTCCCGTGACCGTCCTGCGAACCCCTCCTCCACTCGCCGTCGTAGCAGTCCCCGTTGACGTAGCTCTTCGTGCCTTGCCCGTGCCTAAGGTTCATCACCCACGAGCCTCTGTAGAGATCTCCCGAGGAGTCGATGTAAGTGCCTTTCCCGTCCATGTAACCGTTCTTGAAGTCTCCTTCGTAGGTCGCGCCGCTTGGCCAGCTGAAACGGCCTTTCCCCATGGTTTTGCCGCGGTGCCATTCTCCCACGTACATGCAGCCGTCGGTCCAGAGGTATTTGCCGTGTCCGTGAGGGAGGTTGTCTCTCCATTGGCCTGTGTAGAAGTCTCCGCTCGGTAACGCTTTCTCCGCGTGGTATGTTTCTCCCGTCGGTCGGCTGTAATCATCGGCGTCGTCCGCGTGTGCTACCGACATTTCTCCCTTTTCTGTTTTTTCTGTCTTCTTTCGAAATTTTTTCGCTGTTCTGTTTTGTTCTTTTGTGTTTCGTTTCAGATATGTCTTCGTCTTCGTATCAATGTTGTTCTCGTTCGTTCCTTCATAGCTAGATCGGTAAGCCGCATTTGCAGGGATTGTCTCAAAATAATGGGAGGATCTTGGTCTTCTTCAGAATAAGGACGAGAAGGTAGAGAGAGAAATGAGAAGTTTTTTTTATTGGTGTTGAAAACAGAAAGTTAGAAAGAGACGAGGATAACGAAAAAGGAAGAAGAGGAATGTATGTTGTGTGTTGAATCAATGATGGTGGTGATTCGATAGAGAGGTTGAAGAGGAGTTTGGTAATGGCCATATTGTTGTTATTGGAGCTCCGCGTTTGATTCCTAAAGCGACTACCTAACCAGACATCTGGAGGGGCCTCACAACAATGCGACGTGGTTCCCTTGTCGATGCTGACGTCATTTCCTATTTTCTATTTTTATTTATTTATTTTTATCTATAATGAGGAGCTTCCCACCAAATACATCCGGTATTATTCAAATGTTTGACCTCATGAATCTGTTCTTTCATGGTAATACCTTTTTTAATTTAATCATTTAATTTGTAAGTACATAGATATATGCAGGGATTTTTTTAATTTAATCATTTCATTTGTAAGTACATAGATATATGCTTAGGTTTGATGACACTGAGAGATTAGAGAGTCGTCCAAAAAATACAAAAATCAAATCAGACATAAAAGCGTTTTGACTTTGACAAGTTTGGACAAGTTTGGAGAGGTGAAGGTATAACTTTATATACTCTATAGTCCAGGTAAACTTGTTTGTCTGTCCAAGGGAAGCACTATCTTCAGAGCAGTAATTTACGGAGAAGCTGATTGATATAAAGCCAATTTTCATTTAGAAAAAAAAAACACTGCCCACCTGAACCAAGTAAGAACCCCCACACACATTGCTAGTTTGCAGTCTCCACTTAAACGCTATCCAAAGCATCACTCTGCGACTCCTCTTTGTTCCTTGGAGGAACCACCCTTTCCGTTGCAAGTCTCTCCTCTAGAGCCCTGGCTCCTCTTTCTCTGCAACAACAAAGATTTTTTGAAACGTCAAACGAAGATGAGTTTTCTTTTTAGGATCTGGTTCCATACAAACTAAGCAAAGTCATTACATTTTGATACAAGTGATGACAAAACAGTACTATCTATTCTTAGAACTAAATGACTAAGGATCATTCATTACCTCGGTTTGAATCAACAAAAATCCAAGATTATGTCTAGCCAACAAAAAATACAGAACAGGAAAAAGATAAAAACGTAAAAAAAAAAGTGAATTTTACCTCCTCCTAGAAGCTTCAGCAGAGTCAGAACCCGGTAGAGGAGCGCCGCTGGTAGAATAACCATGGTCCTCGCTGGTGGGATTTGATCGTCCACAAAGCATCCGATGAAAGATTGAGGCTATAGGGTCAATTATCGGTCTGCGTTTCATACGGAAAAACAAATAGCGAGTGAGCAAAGTATTTTACTTTGAGGGCAAAACTCGAAAGCAAAGTTGCAAAAAGAAGAGAATTTCATTCATTCACCTGAGAAGTTCAGGAAAGAAAGTAGAGAAGGCAAAGTCATCACTCGGATCACCTCTGAGCTTAGTTTCTGGCCTCCTCTGTAAGTATCTGAGGTATAACCAGCCCATATATGTACCAAATATCAAAGTGGGGAGATACGCTGCTGAATTGAGTGTGAAGAAGCTTGAGGCTATTGACAGAACTAGTGTAATAGAGGGAAACCACTGCATAGAGAAACCAGAAGCAAGAATAGAAAGTGAGCACTTCTCTCCGTAGTTACAGTAAGAAAACGTCAAAGCTGTTCTTACTAGAAAGCAAAAAAAAAAAAAAAAAGAGAGGGAATATTATTACCTTTGCTTTGATCTTTACGAGCAATACCTCCTGGTCAGGTATTATCTGCTTAATCCCGACAAGAAGACCTGCCAAGACACCATGAAATCCTGCAAAGGGCATATATCTAGCCAGGAGTAAACAGACAACATGTTAGATAACTACAAACAAGGAAGACATCCCTTCATATTTGAATGAGAGGATAGAAACAAAAGGCATTAAACTCAATATGTAAAAGGGTGGTAGAGAGAGTACTCACAGGTAGATTTCGAGCCTGGTAATGTAGTATAAAGCAATGGCTGTGACAAAAACACAGAGGTAGGTAAGGAAGTTCACGACGAAGATGAACTTAAGAAACTCCTTAGAACCCCAGACAGGCTCAAGGAACTTTCCCATAAAGAGGAGAGAAACAGTGCTGATGACAACCTGAAAACAGTCACTCACTCACTCATGTATCCCAAACAATTACAGATTCTAAAAAATGTGGATTTGGATAGGAGGAACACCATACCCCATATACAGAGAGTTCAAAGTAGCCGCTTGTAATCAGATTCCAGCCAAAAGGAATAGTCCTACACAAGGAAGAGAGTGTAACAACTCAGCAATTCTGATTACACAATCCAATCAGGCGATTTTCAAAGCGTGTAATCAAATTGGCGGATTTTAACATAATAGGAACCCTAATTTACTCTCCTAACCAAGGAAGAAGATTCCGTTCAGTAACAAGGAAGGAGGTACCTCGCGGGAATGAGAGCGAGGTAAGGGACGGTGGCGGGAACGAACTGAACCAAGAGGTGTCCGACCACAAGCACAAGAGCCAGTCCTTTGCAGAGCTTTGTGAAATTAGTGAACATACTCGTTATTCCCTGATTGAATCCAACAATGTAAAAACAAAAGAGTCGATTCGTAGATCAGATAAGACCTCTATCGATCAATTCTCCTAGATCTGACTATAGATATTTACGTACCGGAGAACTCATTGTCGCCGGAGAGTGTAACAAATCTCAGATCCTGACGGTAGATCTCGTCGACGCAGCTCACCCCGGGAGGTTATTTATTTTCTCCTCCCCTTTTCTTCCGCAATTATAAATATCTATCTTAGTTTATATAACAACTTGAAACACTAAACGTGTTACTTGACCCATATATATCATATGCGTTTAATAACAAAACCAAGCGAAAACACGTTAATTTTTGTATAACATCACATATTATCCCAGTTACTTAGCCTAATAACTTGTTGTATTACCACTTTTTTATATTATTAATCTTGTGCTTGGATTATTATTATAATTATTGTCTTCCAAATTTTATATGTTTTGTTTTACTTCATGAAATGAAGACTAAACACCTTGAACAGTGAAAGAGTGTTGTGCATACTGCATACAGCACAGAAAGTTCTAAATAGTAGCATCATCAGAGAATGGTGTGAACCGTCGGATCAGCTCTGCTCCTCTTTACAAATTTGCAATTTGTAAGATTATCCTCACAAGCAAGGGCGTAGCTAGGTAGATAATTACACTCATTCATCCATTTTATAAGCTTTGTGCACCACTAATTTCAGGTTTTGATTATTTTATATGGTAAATTAATTCTTTTTTTTTAAATTAGAATTACACTCATTCGTCCATTTTATAAGCTTTGTGCACCTAGTAAAATCTACATATATATTTGCCACTGCTCACAAGGCTAGAGTAATATCGAGATTAATTCCATTATGGTTCTGATTAAGAATCTGTTAAGACAAACCTATATATGATCCATTTTAAGAAACATAGATTCATATCTATATTTTATGTTATTAGTGACTAAAAACATTGATTGGGTATCAGTTACTGTTCGTAGCTTCAGAGACCAAACAAACAATATAATGGTTGCATGGTTCATGCAATTGATTCTTAATGACTGTATCAACATACAATATAATGGTTTTTTACAAAGGTTTCGAGGTGGATCAAGAAGAAATTAGCATAAAAAGAAAATAAAGAGGGAAAAAGCAAAGTGTTATCATTGAGTAAGAGGAAGGCATTCAAGTTGTATCTCAAGAACACCTCTCTCCACCTTTTGAAGCCTGAGTGAAATGTCTTGTTTCACTTTCCCTTCTTCCTGTGAGATTATGCCATCACTCACCAATGTGTTCTCTTTACTAGCCAACCAGCTCCCCAGCTGCATTGGTTCTTTTATGCTCGATGTCTCATAAGCTTTTGCTGCACTCACCAATGGTTGTATGTCTATCTCTGCCTCTCCCATGAAATCATCTGTCGAGAATGTATCCTTGTCGTATACCAACTGAAAAATACATGTTAAGAGTTTGGTATAGTTCGCCTATGTAGTGTTCAACCTAGTTTGCTAGCGGTTTAACAGCGATCAGTTAATAGTTTAGACCTTTAAGTTAGTTAATAACAGAGCTCTCTGCTTTGAACTCTGTTTTCAGTACCTGTTATCATTATTCAATCTACAGGTTAACAAAAAAACATATGCACTTACCACTTTAAGAGGAGGCATCTGCTCGGGTATAGAAAGCATCAGCGTCTCATTCCACACAGGGTTCAAGTTGTTCTTTATCACCCGTGTCTTCACCGACTTCAACGACATAAAACAGATCAGACTTTGTTTACATGAGTAGTTTAGTTCTAAATCACATAAGGGGAAAGAGATTTTGCAGAGAGCTTACTTGTTGGCCAAGAGTAAGGATGACATAAGGATCACTGGTCATTACATCTCGAACCGCCAGGTTTGTTCCTTTAACCACATTAACCTTAATCAATCCGACAAACTCAATCATACCTGCCTATAAACACACACCCACAATAACTAACATTAGCAACAGTTGTTACCCAAAGTGCATGTATGTATGTATAATGGTTGTTTACCAGAGAATTGCTCTTCTTGTGGCCTTTGTGATCAGATTCTCTTCTTCCCCAGCTATTCCTAAATGCATTACCAATACGATTTTTCGTAGAACGGTGGTTAGCAGAACACAAAGACGGTGTCGAATCATTTGTCTTGCTAGGCTGCTGGTAAGGGCACAAAGCACAATCTTTTGGATCCATAAACTGCTGCAGCTCATACTTCTTCCTGGAGATTCAAGACATAAACAGTGAGATAAACTATACATGCATAAGATTATGACAAAATGTTTAATCTCGTCACCTGATGAAATCATTGCGTTCATCATTGTTGGAATCAGGTTTTGGTTTCTTTAAATGGTCAATGTTGCAAGCCTCGAATCTCTGGTTCACTACAGTGTTTCCACCGTACTCTGCCATCATATCAACTTGTTCATCTGTCCAATCATCTAGCTTAACTGATAAAACCTGTGATTAACGACCAGTACAAAAAAAAAAATAGGTCAAAAGGCTCTAAACAAAAAAGAAAACAGAGAGATGAGAAAGAAAGTACCTTTGTTATATGAACTCCAAGGCTTCTGTGTACACCAGAACACTTGATGCAGATAAACACACCGAGACTTAACGATCTAAACAACATCAGAGGACATGAATCATCAACCCATTAATAGAAAAAATGTACAAATGCTACACACGTAAAATGGATCAACTTACACCCATTTTGGTTCAGGAGATCCACAGTCAGCACAATATTTATTCCCAGGTTGTTTCAGCAACTTCTCTAACCGATCTCGAGGATCTGAAAATGTCAAACAGGACATGAGATTTGTCTCCAATTAACGCTAAGCATAATAATCATCTGAAAAGTTTAGGTGTTATTACCAGAAGAAGGTGTCTCTAGATCATTTTGAAAAGTCTCGTTTGGTGTCTCTAAACATAACAGGTCATATAAGCAAGCATGCGACCCTAAACACACAAAGCCAACATTTGAAACCATTTTATCATAGGTAAAGCCTTGTAAAAATTAATAGGTTTGTGCTGGTTACCAGAAACTTCAACAGGATTGTCATGTTCTTGGCCGAGAGACATTTGGAACTAGAGCCGAGACAATGACAAGATGTTCAGACAAAAAGTCGGGACATTCAAACAGGTTTTGTCCGAAAGATTTTTTTTCTCAAAATCACGACATTCCCTGAAGAGCCATTGCATTGTCAAACAACAAGAATCTGAATCAAACAAACAACAAATAATATTAACTCGAATTCACCAATGAAAAGTTTGTGAATGATTCATCGAGGATACCGTAAACAAGGGGCAACTATGAAATCCAAACTCATCAAGACCTCCTTCAATACTCAATTTCTTGGAAGAACCTAACAGCTTTATAGATCAGTTGAATTATGATTTTTTTTTAATCTTGTAGACTACCGAGGAGAACAAATTATGTTTGTATAATAACACGAGGGGAAGAAAACCTAAACAAAGAAAACAAAAACGAAGTTTCGAAAGGATTTGGAGAAAAGATGTCTGAGAAATTACATCATCCTCCAAACAAAGGAGATGGAGAAGCCTATGATTAGGTGTGTTTTATTTGTCGGCCAGAGATGAGATGAGAGAAGATACACCAATGAGATTTTTTTTAAAAAAAAATTGTTAATTTTTGTAATTGACACGTCATATTATTACGATATATTTTTATTATTATTACGATATTTATTTACTACATCTTGTTTAGTTTTGGCAAAAAAACGTCACAAATGTCTTTTTTTAGAACCACAATTTCAATGATAAACACACAAAATTAAACTTTCTGATTATTGCATGCGCTAATAAAATCATCGATACCAAATTCACCTTTTTTTTTTTCCTAACGTCATATTTCATTATTAAACTTGTACTTGTACATAATCTTCATGAAGAAGATTAGTTACAAATTCACCAAATTCACCTTTAATTTTCTTTTCTCCGCGTTACATTTAATTGTGTTAATTTAGACCTAACTTACTGTACACGCACTTATTTGCTACCTTTTCTGGTCAAAAATAGCAGTTGTTCGGTTGATTTGCTTCATAACAACAGTTGCAAACCCCATATGATTCCAAAGGAAAACATTTTAACATCCGGATTTGCGATAAAGCCCAATCAATTCGACTAGTTTCGAGCTTATAACAGTAATTCAATTCAACTAAACCGAATGAACCGGAGTTGCAGGCCTACGGTTTAGACTGGTTCTGTATGAGGTCGGTGACTGTTGGCCTTGTCCCTAAGAGCATCAATATCCCTAGGACTAATTTGGAGGCCCTTAGAGTATTTTAGTATTATAGTTAGGTTAAGGGACATAGGTTAAGGGTCATATTAAAAATTAAGATTATTGGAGGGACTTGCAAATGTCCCTTAAGTTATTTTTTTAAAGTAATTAAAAAAAAAGAGTAGAGATTAAAAAAAACATGAAACATTAATTTTTAATGGAGATACAAATTACAAAAATCTATAGTCTACGACCATATCAAACTATACAAGCATATCAAATAAAGAATCATATAATCTATAGTCTATAGTCGGCTATATCAAACAAAGAATTACATAATCTATAGTCGGCAATATCAATACGAGCATATCAAACAAAGAATCATATAATCAAATCAAAATATGAACAAACTATAACACTATAACACAACCCTATCAAGCCACAAATCAAATCGAATTACTAGAAGACCAATATCAAAATATGATCAAACTATAACACAACCCTATCAAGCAAAGAATCATTACTGTCTTAGCACAAATCCTATCAGATTTTAATACCATACAAAGCAAATCAAAGGACGTGAAACACATACCTTGAGCTTTGGATTTTGAACTGGAGATGGAGCACTCGATCGAGACGAGAACGAAGTCGAGATGGAGCACTCGATTTCGTTCGAGAACACCGAGACGAGAACGAAATGGAAGAGCCTCGCCGAGATGGAGTTGAGCTCGAGATCAGGAGGACGAGAGCGAGATGGAAAGGACGAGATCAATATCGAGATGGAGTCACCTTCTATCGCAACCGAACGAGATCGAGAACCGAAGACTTCGTCGCTTCTGGGGATGTTTGGAGAAGAGAGAAGAAGACGCCGATTGAGTTTTCGAGAACACAACGACTCGACGAGTCTTCGGTTTCATCTTCCTCTCCCGTGCTGCCACGTCGCGTAGAGGACGATGAATAAAAGCCCTTAGATAAGGCACTTTCGCGTCGTCCCCCCCTATTTTTCATTTAACTTCGACCCATTTAATTAGAAGGGCCGGGCCTAAGGGCCGGCGTTACTGATGCTCTAACGGCAAAAGTTCTTTGGCCAAGGAAGTAAAAAACTTTAAAAGCGGCGAGGACAAGTACAACAAAAGAAGTTTAAAACAGTGAAAGTTGATTGATTATTAACACATTCACTTAGGAACATGTTACTTTAATGTAACATCGCTTCTAGCTTTGTTTATCCTTAGTTCTGGCTGTCCTAGAGATTACCTGGGTAATTTCTTTATCATCTTGTCAAACTCTGTTTCAGTTTTTGATGTGATCAAAAACTATGGGAGCATAAGCCTTTCGGTTGGTGTTATAAGATTGACCTTTAAAACCAATCAAAACCTAAAAAAAAAAAAAAAAAGTGTGTACCTAAATTGCATGGTACATGTTCCCTCCATGAGCAGAAACCAGCCCTTGGGCCAAGCAAACCAAGCAGAACCAGCCCTTGGGCCATAAATTTCAAAATATTGCTCTAGCGTACTTGTAAATGATCCATCCTACCAAAAAAAGCGTTCTTGTAAATGTTCCAGTAGATGGTCTTGGCAGGGGTAGCAAAAAGGTTTTGAAAGTCCTTTAGACCACATTTCTTCTATTTATTTTTGAAAAAGTGGCCACTTTTATTCTTTTACTTATAACTTTCTAAATTATAGGACCGGCTCTGTTCATGGGATGAAATAAACACATCGATCTCTTTATACACTATATAGTATTACGAGCTTATGCATTAGTTGATATCTATTCTATTAATTCTTCAGCATGACCAATTGATAAAAGTTGTGTCCAACTATTATTTTAATTAATGATACATATTTAAAAAATTATATTAACTAGATCAAAATATATATAATGGATGTAACCGCCATTCAGTTACATAATAATTGGGATATCATGAAACCGTCACTTAATAACTGCATATATAAATCAATAGTTGATCAAAATCGTTACTTAATATTATGATAATTAATATTAATCAAATAACTAAAAACATTAATGTTATCATAATTAATCAAACACAAACTAAAATTAAATAAATATGAGAAAAAGTGCGGGATAGCATCAACATTTTATTTGATTTTGTAATTTTAATTTCAATATTAATATTATTATAAGTATACTTATGATTAATATATATATTTATATGTTTTTATACTTATTTGGTTTTTGGTGCGGATCTGATGTGATGTTGGTTTTTCGGATATAGCACTTTATGGCATGTTCGAAAATATAGGTGAGGTCTATTCAGATCCATAACCCTGATTTTCGGATCAACTTCGAATCATTTTGTGGATACAAATATTTTTTACTAGTTAAGTTAGTAACTCAAATCAATACTATTAATTTTCCAACATGACCAATTGATAATTGTTTAGTCCATTTATTTATAATCATGTCTTCCTAATAATTAACTGCCAATATTTAACATACAGATATCTGCAAAGACATATTAGATTGTAACTGCCACTACACCACTACACGTTTTAAGATTATCACGAAAACAACTTCTGTTTTTTAATGTTTAAAAAAATCAAACACACGCACAAATATATTAATATGCTATACAAATTCTTATATAAAATTATGGTTTTATGGTATGTGTTATACTTTAGCATAACTGTATGTATATATATATATATATATTTATATGTATATTATTTATAGTTTGTATTGCAATATTTTTAATAAACTAAAAAATTAGTATATTTAAAATTTAAAATAAATCTTTAATTTGTATTCATAAATTTATGATTAGAAAGTTAATAATAAAATAGTAATAATTAATTTTAGACATATTTACAGAAAAATACAAAACAACACTATATATGCACTTCAAGTACAGATCAAGATCTAATATAGGTCTAACATTTTACCGGACCCGAAAAACCAAACTAGAACGGATCCGAAAATACAGGTTCAGATTCGAGTTTATGCTAAAATATTTATTGGATCTTTTTTTATGGGGACCCACAAGTCTCGGTTTGGATCTACGTCCTACAAGAGACCCAATCAGGTATTCGAAATACTCAAAAATTATTATATATTAGGTAAATTTGGATGATTGTGTGTATTTTAGATATTTCAGATATTTTTTTTAAATTTCGGATTCAGGTTTTTAGGTATAATTTCAGGTTTCGGGTAAATTTTAGATTTCAAAAAATATAATTTGGGTGTTCGGGTAAAATTTTAGATACCTTTCGAGTTTTCGGATCTGATTTTGTGTAAGTTTCAGATATATTTTCTCCAGGTATTTTTAGGATTTGCAGGTACTTTTTGAGTTTTTAAATTTAGTTTGGATATGTCAGGTTTTTTTCGAGTCCTATATACCCAAATCAAGCCGAATCCGAAATAAAACTGAAATTACGAGTGTTTTATGTATATTAGAATTATATACTTGAACCGAAAAGAGTTCGACAAGATCCTGGCCGAGCAGACCTGAAAAACTATAGATATCTATATGGATCTAAATTTTCAGGAACCGAAAGATGCGGACCTAATAAGACCTGATCCGAGGACCGGATGCCTAGGCCTAATCTGAATAGATAAATATGATTACAAAAAATAGATTTATAATTATAAAGAAACGAGTATATGCCGGCCAACTTTAAATTACTATTATTTCTACAGTAAATCAAATAGGTTTTGATTAAGATTTATACACATATATGACTACAAAAAAAATATGATTAAGAAAAAAACACAAGTATTATAATTAAATATCTAGAAAAAGTTAAACAAAAATATACATGTCCTTTTGAAAGGGCGGGTCAGAATCTAGATTCTGAAGACCCGAATGTTCTCAAATATTAAAAAAAATAATTTCATTTAAAATAAAAAATCATATGAACTTTTTAAAATACACAAAAACAGATTTTATCAATATATAACGGGTCAATGACAAAAAAATAGTTTAAAAATATTAAACTTTTTCTTTAAATTAAAATACTAAAAATAAAATCAATGTGAAATAATTCACAAGTTTAACAGCAGGTTAATAAACAAAAATCATAAAATACGAATCAGAATTATTTGGAGTCTTCAAAATTTTGGTCATATTTAAAATAACAAAAATTATTCATACAATAATTTTAGATAAATTTCATAAAATTCTTAACAAAATATAATTTATCAAGTATAAAAATATTCATGACATAAAATTAATATTTTCAACAAAAATATACCCGCCCTCTGAAGGGCGGGTCAGAATCTAGTTTCTGTTAAAATTTTATCCTCGAATTAATATAGAGGCAGTGTTAACATTTAGTAATGGCTATGTTGTCTCTTACCGGCGAATTCTAATTCGTCCACTCATGCTTGAGTTTTAATAAGTGACGTAGTGGAAGCGCCAACTTATTATATTATTCGTCCTGGTGTGGGATTTACGTTAAACTAACGAATAAGATCATATCTAAATTTCATATATCTATCCATAGTGAATGATATGTAACTAGTCATATATATGTTTTATTTTTGCTTAAAAAGTCATATACATATGTTACTGGTACGTAACTAGTTATATATAGATTAAGGAGACTTCACACTTGATTCAGATATGTTTGATTTACAAAAAAAACATTTTCAATTTTCCAAATATGATTTTTTTATCATACTGATAACATGTTTTAGTTTTATAAATATGTAAAATATAAAAAGAAAACTATTAGAAACATAAATAAAAAATTTATATATGTTTTTAAATAAATATGAATCATATTTATTATTTCTTACATTGACATACAAGACTCATTGTGATTATTAAACTAGTTTATATTGTGTTTTATTATGATCTATATAGAGTTTAACACCACATAAACTTCTTGTAAGACAGAAAAGATATTTGGCATTGTATTTATTCATGTACAATTTCCAAAGCTTTGCAATTTCTAAGATTTTTGGAACTGGAGGAATTTGAAGTCGTGAATGGATGTGATGATGATATTATAAGCTAATGTTGGGGATAAATAATTGGCTTGTAAATAATTGGTTGGAGTCATACTTTGCAGTCATATGTAAATTCTAATTAAAACATCTGGTTTTTTTCTCTTAGCCACATGTACTGATCTTGTGCATTAGCTTTTAAAGTTCATTCATTTTAAGACCTTATATTGGTGGATCTATATTATAGTTGGTTCCAAGTTTAATTTGTTTATATTTTAATTTAATTTTATTCTGCTTATACAATTTATATTGTTTATTTTTATTCTTTTACATTGTATTTTTAACATTCATTTTTTTCTTCCAAACTTTCCCTATAAACTCTACTTTTTTCTTGTGTTTTAGACTTTTCTCCGGATGATAGAAAGATAAATTACAGCTGTTGTACCTAATATTTACTTATATAGTATATCATTTGATTTAGATGCTAAGATGAATAATAACATAATTTTTTCTAACTGTATCTAGTTGATGATATTTTCCATATCTTTAGTAATTATCTGTTTTAGAATTATATACATGATCATATTAGTGCGTATCTAACTGCTTCGGAACAAGAAAAATATGAGAACTTATGTTTCTTTGTTAGACATGAACAAGGATTTATACTTTAGCAAGTCCTGAACACTAAAATGAAATCTTTTGTTGATTGATTCGAGATCTTATATTTTTAACTGAATCAGTTTATCATTTTATTAAAATTTTATTAGGTCGAATTTATGTGTTAAATTATGTTTATAATTATAACAAATTGGTAAGAGATATGAGGATATTAGATCTAAACATTTGATTGAATATGAAGAAATTGAAAATTTCATTAAATTATAATGTTATTCAATTGTATATTTCTCCAATTTTTTTTGAAAAAAATTGTTTTTGAATTAAACACTTGTAATCATTCTATGATTTTTGGCTAGGATTTAAATAGATCATTTATCTATCATATATGTACAGAAATACTTATGTTGATATTATTGATCACTATAGTATGATAATTTTGAAAATATAATTTTCATTATAATTTGTATAACTATATTATCATCATGGTGCACAAAAAAACCTTTGTCATGATCCATGTTGCAATAGATGGACGATAAGATTATTTTCCTCACAAATTAATTCATAAATAATTTATGAATGTTTTTTCTATTTAACTTTGTATTCAACTACAGTCTTATCTTTACATTCTTACATAGTGATATAAAATGATTAAATTTGTATTGTTTTTTCTTAGTCAGTTTTTTATTAGTCAAAGTTTTTCTTCCAAATCTTTTAAGTTTTTTTATCGTCTTCTTGATTTTTATTAATATAATATGTAAATGGTTAGTTTTTGTTTATTTTCATTAGTCAAATTTTATTTGGCTTTTTTATATATAAAGACAAAAATATGTAGAAGAATTGGTTCTATGAAATTTATTTGTATTTTTTAAAATAAAAAATATAAGAATTACATAATATATTAAAATCCTCATCAAATGTTTTAAAATATTTTAAAACTATTACGTATATATATATATATATATATATATATTCAAATCATTTGAATTTAGTGGAGTCGTGGACTCACGTATCTATTAAGCAAATCTGATAAAACTAAAATCAGTTATGGGATTGCTTTTCCGCAATACTGTATCGTAAGAAAAACGTGTCGCTATCATGTAGAACAAATTGTAATCAATATTTACATCATCTCCATCACTCCATGGCACTTCAGCACGGTTTGACCAAAAAAATTTGAACTTTTCTGAAAAAAAAAATAGATGTCGTTAAAAAGGGTGTTTCTTATAATTATAAAGATCTAGACAAGCCATTGTATCTTCCTAGCAGCATTCAGTTGACCCATCATGTGTTGGAAACTTGGAATTGAATCTTTGATTAAACACACAAAGAGAAGGTGAAATCAAGAGAGAAGAAGAAGTGGAAGCAAGGAACACAAGAAAAGAAGAATGAAGAAGTGACCAAGAGTCACGTGGTCACGTAGAAGAAGAAGTTTGGAGCGCAAGCAAGAGTAAAAGAAGAAGAAGAAGAAGAAGAAGAAGAAGCAAAGCCAACTAATTACAAGAAAGAATCAAGTTGAGAACGAAAAGAATTAGTTGGCTAAACTTTTTTTGATCGAATAGTTGGCTAAACTATCTAAGGAAGAGTGAAGTATTGAATAAAAGCCTAGCTAAGAAGAGTTAGTGAAAGTTGTGAGAGTTGTTTAAGTCTAAGTCTAGAGTCCAAGTTGTGCAAGTGTAGTAAGTAGAGAAGTCTATTATAACATGTATGTGTGTTGCTGTAAGAAAAGTATCCAAGTCTAATAAGAAAAGATTTGGAAAAGATAAAATGTAGACATACAAAGAATACTCTCTTCTCTTAGAAGAACAAAAACATGAGAGTCAAGAGAGTGTATATGCTTGCGTGATGATGATACACAAGCAAAGAAACAGAGAGAATGAGTGAGTGAACAAAAACAGAGTGATAAAGAGAGGCTGGCCGAGAGTATAGTGGAGAGGTCAAGCCAAAAGAGCAAAAAAAATGTCAACATCGTCCTCTTTTATCTCAGAAAATAACAGAGCTAACACAGAAAACTTCAGAACTGAGAAGAAGGGAGACATTCTACTAAGCTCAGTCCTGAACATTCCAAAATAACTTTCATAAAGTTATAAGAGAGCCCCTATAAAAATGCAAGGCTCACGAATCAACCCCCACCTTTATCTCATCTCTCGAGAGATAGAAAAGTCTGGAGTCTTGGCATCTTTAAGTTAGATGTCTACGACACCTAGGAATGCTCTTTATAGTGTGAAAACAATCTCGATAGATGATCAATTTGTTACTTTAATTTTCTGCGGGTCCCTGGAGCCTGGAGGCTGGACTTATGAAGCTAAGGTACTTAGGCCAAACAACCATGGTTGCTGGCGGTTATATAATGAGTGGAAAATAAGCGTCAAGTTTGTGCCTTGCAATGTCTCATTGTGAAAGATTTGTTTCTTTTTATTTTAATTAGTATTTTGGGATGAACTGTCTCGTGTGTTTCTGCCGCTATATGAATTTATCATCTCTTGGATTTTGATGCTTTTTGCCTACTATACTCTTGTTAATGGAAAGATCATGTTACAAAGATATTATATGCAAAATAAAGCATACTAGATCTTGACCCGTGCGACCGCACGGGTATTTATTTTTGTGTTTAGTTTTTTTGTTTGTATTAAATGATATATTTGTAATATTTGATCATAAATTTAAATCGAAAACTATTTTTTGCAGTTACAACAAAAATTAAAATTAAAATTTTAATAAATATTCTTTTATAAATTCAATTATCCTAATTAAAATAGTATAGGTGTGGGTCATAATGCTTTCGAATTCCAAATATTTGGAATTTCTATTAATATAAATTTGTTAAAAAATAATTTCACTCGGTATTTAATTTTAAATTTTAATTTGTGTGTGTACTAAATGTTATATTTGTAAATGTAATCATATTAAATTAATAATTTTATATTTTTGCGTTTAACGTAAAATGTATCACCGACATTGGCGATCACCTAAAAAAATCTAACATCTATGATTAGATGTAATATATATGTGTAAGATATATAGCAAACAAATTTTTTGAATGATAAGTATGAAAATAGACAATATGGTTACTATGCTATTAAACATGATACATTAGTTATAAAATTTGTAAAAATAATAATTGTTAGACTTTTAACCAATTTGGGACATATAAAAATAAAGATTAAAATTTGTAAGAAAATGAAATGTAATATAATATATATTTGATCTAACTGCTAATTTATTATAAATGGGTTATGTGTTCAATAATTTTCATATTGGATTTTGACATTTAGTTTTCATAATTACTGTAGACGGATGAGAAAGTCAATGGAAAATAATTTTTCGAAAATAAATAAGGTGATTCAGTTTTTATATCTTGTAGTAGACATGAGCGTTCAGATATCCATTAGGGTTTGATTTATGTCTCTTTGGGTTTTAGATTTTCGGGGTGAAAGGTTTTAGTCTCATTCGGATATTTATAATTTCGGTTCATGGTTTGGTTCGGATAACTCATTTAAATTGTTTAAAAAAATTAAAATTCTTAAAATATAAAAGTAAAAATATATATAACAAATAAATTTGAATAATGTATGCTAAAAACTTAAACTTAATATAAAAATTGGTTTGGTTCGAATATTAAAAGATAGTGATGGCACAATAATTTTCCTACCATACCATATTGGATTTTTATTATCATTAAATGTGGTAAATTTAGAATTAGGAAATGTATTTATTAAACTGAAAAGACATCATTAGTAAAACTATAAATAATTTCGAAATTGATTTAATAGAGAAGGAAAGTTAAATTTTATATTACTCCCTCCGTTTCATATTAAGTGTCGTTGTAGAGATTTTTTCGTTGTAAAATAAGTGTCGTTTTAGCATTTTAATGCAAAATTTATTAACTTTATTCTGCATTTTATTTTTCTATTGGTTGAAATATATGGGTAATGATGTTTTTGTATGGAAAATATGTAAAATTTAATGATTTCTTAATCCGTGTGCACAACTCTAAAATGACACTTATTGAGAAACAGAGGGAGTATGACAACACATTAATTCAAATTTAATTTAATTCTCAGTGACATGGTAGTGTAAATAACTTTGAAATCTTAGGGACAATTTATATGGGTACTTCTCTTTTAATAATATAGATAAAGTGGGGTTCAAAGATCATATTATTACTTGTCTTAAAGATAATCATTGTTTTTACAATCGTATCCATATGTGCAACAAAAGAAGTTTTAAACAGTGGAAGTTGATTGATTATTTACACATACACTTACAGTGTTCCCTGAATTAATTAACAAGATCATTTCTATTTTAACTTCCAAACCCATTCCATGCCTTACTACTCACACCTTTATAAGTAAACTCAGAGAACAAATAATCTAAACTTCGACATGAAACAAAACTGTTTCTTGTCCCCTTCTCCAGGAAACGATCACCATCATAATCAACCAAATGATCGACTCGCATCACTTGCATCGGAGACAGGTCTGTTTTTTTTCAAATGGTTAGGCGAGACCCGACGGGTCCTCATCATTGAATTATCATCGTCGTATCTTCCGAGTCTCGGGTCTCTCCTTCGCCGATACTTATAATTTACTGGAGGAACCATCTTTTCTTCTCCGATGTTTTATCTCCCTTCTCCATGTCCGTAAATTACCTTCTTATTGGGCTTAGTCATTGGCCCAAAATACAGTTTTATCACATATGAGCCGAATTTGCGATAAAGCCCAACTAATTCGATAAATTTGAATTTAACCGTAATTCAATTTAATTAAACCAAATGAACCGGGATTGCAGGCCTACGGTTTAGACTGGTTCTGTATGAAGTCGGTGACTGTTAGCCTTGTCCCGAACGGCAAAAATCCATTGTCCAAGGAAGTAAAAAACTTTATAAGCGGCGGACAACCAGAAAATTATTTTCCGACAGAGAAACACACAGCGAAGAAGTTGTCTTAAAACCTTCCGAAAACAAAAACTGTTGAAAGATGGCGAGAGAAAAAACTAGTTGTTTGAGCAGAATCGCTGCCGGAGCTGCCATCGGCGGCGCACTTGGCGGCGCTGTAGGTAAACTTCTCTCTCCCTTTTCATTTTATCAACCCTAAATCACTATTTCGACGGTACGGTGCCTTTTAAAAATCTTGTGTGAATTGAATCTCAGGTGCTGTCTATGGAACTTACGAGGCGATTGCTTTCAGGGTAACTACTTTTTCTATCAACATCTTTTTCAATCTTGTAATGAAATCTTTTCTGATTACAAAACTGGAAAGAATACTGAGAGATTGTTTGGTTTGGTCTTCGTAGTTTGCTCTTGTTGTGTTTACTTGTGAGTTGGAGAGAATTGATAAAGTCTGAGTCTTGGCGGTTTTAAGTTAAAATAAGAAAAGATGTCTACACTAGGAATGTTCTTTATAATGTGAAAACAGATCTTGATAGATGATCATATGTTCCTTTTATTCTTCTGCAGGTCCCTGGGCTTATGAAGATAAGGTACATAGGGCAAACAACCGTGGGCAGCGCTGCAATTTTCGGACTTTTCCTAGGTGCTGGCAGTTTGATACACTGTGGAAAATAAGCGTCAAGTTTGAGACCTTGCAAAAAGTCTCATGGTGAAAGATTTGTTTTTTAATTAGTATTCTGGATGAATTGTCTTATGTGTTTGGCTGCTATATGAATTATCATCTCTTGGATTTTGATGCTTGTTATTCATTTTGCCTTCTATACTTCTCTTAATGAAAAGATCATGTTACAAGGATCTTAATTTTAGAATATAGCATAGAAAGTGGAGTTCAAAGAGCATATTATTCCCGGTCGTAAAGATAAACGTTGTTTTACAACCATATCCATATGTGCAAGAAAAGAAATTTCAACACACTTAGGAACAAGATGCTTTTCACATCGCTTCCAGCTTTGCTAATCCTTAGTTCTGGATGTCCTAGAGATTGGCTCTGTAGTTTCTTTATTATCTTCTGAAACTCTGTTTCAGTCATTGACGTGATCAAAAACTATGGAAGCATGCCTTTTGGTTGGTGTTATAAGGTTCTTGTGTTCATAAACCTCTCTCTCTGACGCTGAAAGTATAAAACCATGGGTCGGTAGATTTGGACGAAGAAAGCTGCTATCTGTCGTTTGGTTTTCTTTTCTAAAGACATTACTTTCTGATAGTTTTCTTCTGCATAAACTTGATTATTCAGACCACAAGTTTTTTTTAATTATTAGAAATTGACGATTTTGGGGCCAACAAAGCTACAATATTGTCTGAAGGCCATTTTATGTTTTACAATTATACTAAACAAAGCACAAATGTAAGTATTTTAACATGAATTATAAGTCCAACTTACATAAATTATAAGCCTAATATGAACTAACGATGGACTTTTCTTTTTGAAACCATTTTCAAAAAGTATAATAAAATTTATAATGAGACCAAAATTAAATAAAACAAATTGGAAGGCTTTGTGTAATTAAAAACAAATTTTATAATTTGCATTTAGTTATTGTTCCAAATTAAAAACACATGTATAAAAGTTTTTACTTATATTTAAAAATTTAAAGCATTAACCGATAACCAAACTGACATAACCAAACATAAAATATTAAAATAATCCTCCAACAATGAACATATATATCAGATTGGTTTTTATATTTGTATAACATGACAAACTAAAACTAAACTGAAATTTAACCGAGAACCGATGTAACATACAAAATTAAATATCTAAAACTAACCAAATCAAAGCATATAGGTTCAAATACATACATAATCGAACGAATATTATATCTCTTTAACCTATAAACATAAAATCATAACTAAACTCGAAATGAAACAAAATAATTCTGCGTTTTTCAAAGCGCTGATTAAAATTTAGTAAATTTTAAAATTGATATTTGAAATCAATAAAAACCGTAAAGTATGTACATGTTCCCTCTATGAAATGTCATAAACACATACTCTCTTTATACATTGTTAGTGTTAAGAGCTTATCCATTAGCAGCTCTTCTAAGTGTTTCTAATGTATTTGAAAAATGTTTTTTAATTATAGAATAAAAATAGAAATATCATAGTTTTAAACGATATTTTAAAGTATTTAAACGAAATCATACCAAATTCTCTGATTCATTTGTAATGTCTAAAAATTCATTAAAAATCAAATTATTTTGAATTTTGTATTCAATACATTCTTTTTTAAAAAAAAATTGATCTAATACCGCCTCTAAGTTAGGTTAGTGGAGTCGAGGACTACATATCTTTAAGCAAATCTGATAAAATTAAAATCAATTATGGGATTTCTTTTCCGATGAGAGAATATGATCCAACGATATTTATTAAATTGTAGTATTGTATCCTAACAAAAATACGTCGTTATCTTGTAGAACAAATTGTATCAATATTACATCAACTACATGACACTTCAGCACGTTTTTGCCTTCTTAAATGTTAAACTTTCAGAAAAATAAAAGTAAGTTACATAAATATAGGTGTTTCTGATAAAGATCTTGACAAGCCAATGTATCTTCCTAACGTTAGCATTCAATTGACACATTATCCCTTTTATCCTATGAAAAGGACAGAGCTAGTACAGACAACTTCAGGATCATATTGGTCATTTACTCAGAAGAAAGGGAGAAATTCATAACCTCGCCATAACAGTGATTCAAAAGTTAAACACGAGTGACACTAACTCACCATTCATCACTCATCTACTAATCTCTCTCACTAACGCTCAAAAATTATTTTCATGAATTTATAAAATAGCCCATAACAATTATAAAACACAATTCAACCCCCACCTTTAATTTATATTCTCCCTTTTCTACATCTGTCTCTTTCTCCTCTTCCAACTTCTCTAATCATTCTCTGTTCGACACCCGAGAGACGCGTTATTCAATTCAAAGCACCTCTGGATTCTCATTTCTTTTTTCTTTAAAAAAAAAAAACTATTTTTAGTGGTGTGTCTTTACACTTTTTTCCATTTTTAGTCTCATTGGTTCCTCACGAGAGACAGAGCTAGAAGAGAGAAAAAAAATCATCTGTTCTTTCGCTTCAGCTTCTCTGTATCTGTATTGCATAAAAAGAAACTCGAGTTGCCTTGACCGCGTACAGAGAAAGAAAGCTTCAAGGAGATAGATAGCGTTTTCCAGAACGTGACTAACAATTATAATATTGAAAAAGGTTGCAACTTTGATTATAAAGATTTACTCTTTTTTCTTTTTCTTTTTCTTTTTTTCTAATCCAATAAAGTCGCTTCCTTTTTTTGACGGTGTCCTTGTTTCAGTTCCTCCTCGTGCTTGGTCCGAAACTGACGAAAACAATCCTATTAAGACAAAATCTGGAAGAGGAGACCAGACCAGACCAGTTTTGAATTTCAGACAAAAAAAATGTTCGGGATCCAAAACAGAAGAGACTTAACAATGGAGCTCCAATCCCAAATCCCGATCCTCCGCCCGAGCATCCACGCCCGACGAGCCAACATCGTCGTCAAGTTCCAGGACATGTACTCCTTCACGGTGGAAGGAAACGTGGACGACGTGAACGTCCTGAACGAAGTCAGGGAGAGAGTGAGGAACCAAGGGAGAGTCTGGTGGGCTCTGGAAGCTAGCAAAGGAGCTAACTGGTATCTCCGGCCCGATACCCTCTTGATCGGCGGCGACGGTGGCGGTGGTATCGCGTTGAAGACGTCTCTGAAGATCTCGGCTCTGGCGAATGCGATCACGTTGAAGAGGTTGGTCAGGAAAGGGATACCGCCGGTGCTGAGGCCTAAGGTTTGGTTCTCTCTCTCCGGTGCTGCTAAGAAGAAGTCTACGGTCCCGGAGAGTTATTACGGTGATTTGAGTAAGGCTGTTGATGGGATGGTCACGCCTGCCACGCTTCAGATCGATCATGTGAGTTTTTGATTCTTCTTTATCCATAGTGTCAATCTTTTGAAAAACTATTATGTCAAAGACTATATGTTATATGCTACAAATGCTTTGCAGGATCTGCCACGGACTTTCCCTGGCCATCCTTGGTTAGACACTCCAGAGGGTCATGCTGCTCTAAGACGTGTGCTTGTTGGATATTCGTTTCGTGATTCTGATGTTGGTTATTGTCAGGTACACACTTATCCCTTCTCCCATCTCCATCTGTCTCTATTCATTTGAGTTCTTTGATCTTAGTCAGTGCTGTTTTTGTTTTGTTGCAGGGACTAAACTATGTTGCGGCGTTACTATTACTGGTCATGAAGACAGAAGAAGACGCGTTCTGGATGCTAGCAGTTCTTTTGGAGAACGTGTTAGTCCGTGACTGCTACACGACCAACTTGTCTGGTTGCCATGTTGAGCAGCGGGTATTCAAAGATCTGCTTGCCCAAAAATGTCCTCGGTTAGTCTTTCCTTTGCCTTCTTGGTTCTTGGATGCTCTGAGCTTATCAAATTTTTTTTTAACACATTGCGTTTATTTTGCAGAATAGCTTCTCATCTTGACGATATGGGCTTTGATGTTTCCCTTGTAGCCACGGAATGGTTCCTATGCCTCTTCTCCAAAAGCCTTCCTTCAGAGGTTCTTAAGAAAGAACTAATCTAGTTGAATTATATTTTGGCTTCTAAGGTTTTTTTTTATTGAGGATGCATTGAACTTTTTGGCTTTGTAGACAACTCTAAGAGTTTGGGATGTACTTTTCTATGAAGGAGCAAAGGTTCTTTTCCATGCAGCTTTAGCAATCTTCAAGGTTCTTTACTTCTCTTCCTTTTGATGACATTTTCCTCCTTAAGAGTATGTTTCATCTCACACAGATCTCTCTTTTATTTTTACAGATGAAAGAAAACGAGCTGCTTATGACCCACCAGGTCGGTGATGTGATCAACATAATACAGACCACTTCACACCAGCTCTTTGACCCTGATGAGTTATTAACGGTAAAGCCTTGCTCTATAGTCCAAAAGTAAAGAAGCTTAGTTTATGTATTCAAGATTCATATTCCTTTATTTTTTTTATAGGTGGCGTTTGAGAAAATTGGATCAATGACTACAAACACAATCTCAAAGCAGAGGAAGAAGCAGGAACCGGCAGTGATGGCAGAACTTGACCAGAGACTGAGGAGACTCAACTCTCTTAAAGAAACTGGTACTAAGAACACATAAACATAAGAAGTATATGAGTGAGCCATAAAGTGTACAAGGAGGGAGTCCAATGGCTTATATATACTTTCTGCTAAAGTAAATAAAATAGGATTTTCTTTATAATTTTGAGACCAAAAACAAAAAGACCAACAAGATCCATTTTCTGAGATGGTAAATGTCAAGTTTCTTCTTTTCTTTTTTTTTTTTGATATAAGTTATAATCAATTGTGATCTTCATGTTTGCTCAGAGATCCATTTCAATACTTATTTGCTTCACAGTTAAGTGCTCTTCTAAAAAATATTTATTTTCATAACAAATCAAAATGTATACAACTCGTAAAAGCAGAGATGGATACATGAGGATAAGACTTGCAAAAGAAGATATTCAGAACTCTTATCTCTTCTTCAGCTTTTGACTGAGACAATTAATAATTATACATCTCAGGATCCAACACAATCATATAGTCATCAATCAAACACTTGTTAAGAAGCATAGGGAGAAACATACTTTGAGAACAAACCACACATACTGATTCCCATCAAACGGCATTACTAAAATCAAGATCAAAGAGGAAGGAACTATCTGTCGTTCTTGTTCTCAGGTGAAAAAGAAAAAAAAAGAGATGGGGAGTGAAACAAACACAACTTTCTACTGACAACGCTTCATCTCAGAAGAATTTGTTCTGGAGTTTCATTTCAAACCGCAGGCCATTCTTTACGGATGTCAAAGCTGTAGTTGATCTCCAAGTAGCACTTGTTATCATCATCAAGAAACTGCAACAATATTTTTTGGCAAAGTTAACTTTAAGCATCAACACACCACCAAAGTGTATATCTATCACAGAGTTAGTGTTTTGCCACTATCTGACCTTAGTTCTTGCAGAATATGATCCTCTAGCAAACATGCCAGAAGGAGTGGTCTCTTCAGGCATCACGTGGTTGTATGGTTCCAACTGAGGACTAAAGGTTCCAAGCATTTCCTTTCCTCTGTCCACTGAATCCACAAAAGAAGATCACATTCATTTGTCTCTCTAAACAATCAAGAATATATCAAAGACAAACTTGTGTGTGTTGTTGTTTTTTTTTTTACCTTTAACACCAGTCTTCCAAACAGTATTGGTGTACCTAAGACCAGAGACAATGTTGTTGTTAACCTGAAATGTGAATTTCAAACAGTACTTGCTCCCTTCTTTCAGAGTAAACCACATCCCCTTTGGATTCCCATTCTCAGGTACCATAAGAACAATGTCTGGTCTTCCAGGGGATAAGATGGCCAGGCTAATGATCCTCACTTCAGGGTCAAGTGTCTCTGCATATATATAATTAAAAAGATAATACTCTATAAACTCCATAAAAGAAACAACAAAAGAATCTATAGAACTTATCCAACAAAACAACTCATAAAATCTAGCAAGAGTTTTAATGCCACAACAATCATTTACGAGATTATTATAATTATTATAAAGTTTGCATTTTTTTTTTTAAAACAGACCTCCAATGTTGGTGACGTCAACACTTCCAAGAAGCTGTTCCTTCCATTTCCTCAGACTCTCATCATCCTATAAAATTCAGATTCGTCAAGAGAATTCTTCAAATTATTTAATAATTTAATTTTTAAAAAAGGAAAAAACAGAGGAAAAAAAAAAGAAAGCAACTTTGTCCTTCTCGAGATGCTCCTTGATAGTGTACTGAGGGCCCAAATGTAATTTGGAATCATCGTCTTCTTCTTCCTCGGCAGCGCTAAGAGAAGACTCGCTCATCTGTCTCCCCACGGATCCAACGCCCTCGTCGTCTGTGCCTTCATTCTTCTTGTTGTCCATGTCCCTGGAACCAGATACAGCTCCAGATACCAAAGACATTAATCAAATCAAAATTCAACTCGCTTCCTCCCTCAAGCCTTGAGAAAACTTACAATGTGGGATCGATCTAATCAAAAGAGAGAGAAGAGAATGGGAACAAAAGTTTCGGGATTTTTTGGTTGTGTTAAGGGGAAGAAGGAGGAGGAGATGATAGAGTCATGTGGTGATCCGTGTTATAGGAGAGAGAATGTTAAAGAGAGATCGTGAAAGTCACTAACGAGAATTCCGACAAAAGCATATTTTTGTTTAGGACACGAGGACACGAGCCTCGAACCACGACAAGACAAATCTGAAATCTCCTTTTTTTTTTCCTTTTTTTAATCTTTAAAAATTAAATATTTATCTCTCACGGATAATCCATTTTTGGATTATTCGACCGAGTTAGTCTTTTTGACCACTTTTTATTTTATTGCAAGTGCACTGATGGTATGAGCCGGTTTGATCCGGTTTGATATTGGAACCTAGTGGGATGAGATAAACAAGAGCATATAGAGTATCATTATTGGTGATCTTTAGGAATGAGTCTTTAATATATGTGTATTAAGGATCCATTCCTAAGTACTACCAATAATTTTGCTCTAATATGCTTTTTCTGATTGAAAACACTAATTACTACGTCTTTTGTGTTAGGTTAGTAGCTTAAAGCCTTAAACGATTAATTTTTTCAAGGCATAAGATGCAGTTAAACAACCATATGTGCTTCTATCCAAACATTCACGAATCAAAACATATTTGATTCATTCAGTTTTTATTTGTTTTGATTTCATAGACATGTAGCGAAGTATTATCTTATGTCACTTTTGATAGTTCTAGCTCATAAATATCTCAGCATTTATTATCTTATTAACTAAACAGGTTTCTTCACACACATTTCTAACAGCTTAGAGTATGCCATTTCAGAAAAATTCGAAGACTACTATTTTTACAAAGCCGTTTAGAACTTTAGATCGGATGGTAATACATAATACTATCAACAGTTGTTCTGGCTCATGGATCCTTTACTTTTATTTTACATAAATATATAAGTGGTAACTATTCTACTAATTATTCATTATTCATGAGATCTAATTTACATTCTTTATTACATAAGTTGGCTAAAAACTAACATGCCAGAAAATGAACGTATCACAGAAATGCTACAAACATGTAGAAAAAGTCATTCGTCTAATAATAAAATGCTAGTTTCTCGAAATAAATTTAACCTAATACTTCCTCAAAAATAGATCTAACAATCTAAAAATAACGAGACGTTGAGAGATAAATGGGCCTTAAACATAAGTATATTCAGGCACTATATAAAGCAGCAGGGGCGTAGTAAAAATCACAGATAACAAAAATAAAAAACAGTAAAAAATAAAATAAAATAAAATAAATAAATAAAAATGGGTTCATATTTAGGAATATATACAATTTTGGTTCTATGTTTGCTAGGATATTCAGCCAATGCTGAGGTGTTCAACGCTGGTGGTCCTCCAAATTCTGATATCACCGCGGTTAGTACCTTTACTTCTTTTTATTACTTGCATCCCAATCAATATGTAAACCAATTCTTTTATTTTTTGGCTAACATACTCGCTGGAGCGGTGGTTGCAGGCAGTTCTTAAAGCATTCACATCGGCATGTCAAGCTCCGGCACCAAGCCAGGTGCTGATCCCAAAAGGTGACTTCAAGCTTGGTGAGATCGCGATGACTGGTCCATGCAAATCTCCAATCGAGTTCACCTTGCAAGGCAACGTCAAAGCTGACGGTGGCTCTACTCAGGGAAAGGATAGATGGGTTGTGTTCGAAAAAATTAATGGTTTTAAGTTGAACGGAGGTGGAACATTTGACGGTGAAGGCAATGCAGCTTGGAAAGCCAATAACTGCCACAAGACTTTTGAGTGCAAGAAGCTTCCCATCGTAGGTGTTTCTGTCTTTAATATATTAACACGTATTTAAGTGGCTTTTGATATATAATTCAGTGATGCATGCTATCTTCCAGAGTGTGAGGTTTGATTTTGTGGATAACGCTGATATAAGAGACGTAACCTCATTAGATGCCAAAAACTTCCACTTCAACGTTATCAGCGGCAAGAACATGACATTTGATAACATCAAGATCATTGCCCCAGCTGAAAGCCCCAACACTGACGGTATTCATTTGGGAAGATGTGAGGGAGTCAAGATCCTCAACACTAAGATCGCCACAGGAGATGACTGCATCTCCGTGGGAGATGGGATGAAGAATCTCCTCATCGAGAAAGTTGTGTGCGGTCCAGGACATGGAATCAGTGTTGGAAGCCTTGGAAGGTACGGATGGGAGCAAGATGTAAATGACATTAAGGTTATGAACTGCACCCTCCAGGGAACCGATAACGGTCTGAGGATCAAGACATGGCCCTCTGCGGCTTGCGCCACAACGGCTTCCGGTATTCATTTTGAGGATATCATCCTTAACAACGTTAGCAACCCAATCCTCATCGACCAGGAGTACTGCCCTTGGAACCAATGCAACAAGAACGTAAGTATCTTTTATTATAGTCTATGTTTTGCCACCGTCTTTTCTAAAATTGGTTCAACAAATATATTATTCTGATGGTTTTCTAGATTTTTAGCATTCACCATACATATCAAGTTCTATATATATATATATATATGGTTGTTGTCATTACAAGGTTTTTTTGGTATTTGCAGAAACCCTCAACAATTAAGCTGGTGGACATTACCTTCAGGAAGATTAGAGGAACATCAGGGAACAAGGACGCAGTGAAGCTATTGTGCAGCAAGGGACATCCATGTGAGAATGTTGAGATTGGAGACATTAACATTGAATACAAAGGACCTGATGGTCCACCCACTTTCGAGTGCACAAACGTCACACCTAAGCTTGTGGGAACCCAGAACCCAAAGGCTTGCGTTGGACCTGTCGTCAAGGCACCTGGGCAAGCGTAAAGTGTTGAAGCTCAGATCAACACACTAGGGCTTTCACATCCAATTTTGTTTTTCCTTTTTTCGTACCCTTTTTCAAGTCGCATATGGGTGAGTTTTAGAAAACTGTAACAAAAAAAAAGTATATTCGATGCCAACACATATGTGTGGGTGCATATATAATGATGTAATTAATAAAACAAAAATTATATATTCTGCGTATGAGTGTTCCTTTTAAAATACTAGTTGATTTATCCGTGCACATGCACGGATATAAATATTTATAAAGTAAATATAAAATAATTAATTGTTATTTACTTTTAATTTTAAATTAATTTATAAATTGTATGTATAATTTATATTAATAATATTATATTACTTTAATTAGACATGATTTTAATTATGTTATATCTACTCGATTTTGTTATTTTTACAGTTGATTTAGTTATCATCTGGATATATTAGAGTGCATATATTTATCTGAATTTAACTATAATACTTTTTATTTTAAATATACTTAAATTATGATTAATTATCTTATTTGCATTTGCGTTGGTTGTTGTCTTAGATGTGTAAATATATTTGAAGAAGATTATATATAACTTAAGATATATTATGCTTAAAATAACATAAAATAAACTAAAGTGTCTAATTCCAAATTACATAAATTAATATAATGATAACATTCTACAATCTCATGCATATATGTAAACTTTTAAAAGAACTAAATTTAAACAGTTGGTTAATATGTTTTAAGTCATCCTATAAGTTACATTATAATATAGATTATTATTATTATTATTATTATTATTATTATTATTATTATATATTCGTTTTATAGTTAAATCTATGATATTAGATATAAGTTGGATGAGTCGAATCACTCATATTGTGACTATATTGAGTTAGATATGTTCTTTCAAATTCAAACTGAAGTATGATTAATTTTATTATAGTTAAGTAAAAATTTAATTTTATTTATCATTTATATGTTGATTACTTAAAAAAGTATATTAGAAAATAAAGAGATGATCACTAATAGATTTTTGGAAGCTTATGAACATATATCACTAATTACAATAATTAAAATATTTTATAAATTCTAAATAATTTATGTCTTAGATTTAGTAAATAAAAAACTGAAAATTATTTTAAATAATTTTAAAAATGAAAATCTCGATTTGGTTTGGTATTTAATTATGATAATATTAAATTCCACAAACATAAAACTTTAAAGCAAATTGTATTTTATACTATTTAAAAATATTTTTAATGGAAGATTTTTGTTTTGTGAACTTTCCTTTTTTTAGTGAAATCATAGTATATATACACATATATTTTTGTTTTTTTTTTAAACTTTATAAATCTTTTCTTTTTTTTATTATATATGTTATTTAGAATTTTTTAAAAATGAAACTAAATAATAAATTCAATAATAGTATATAAATGTAATATTTTTAATTCATTAAGGGTATCAGTGTAATCAACCATCATGAGAATTAACGTGAACGCGACACATAAGAAACTGACTTCTCAAATAATATTATAGAGATATATAGATATGTGCGGTAAGTTTTATACACTTCAATCTTAACTAGATCTCACGCGGATATTTGTTTTTATTTTATAAATGTATAAGTAAATATTTTAATGTATAAATTATATTTTAGTGTTTTATGCTGTTAAGTCTATAATTTTATTGTTTTAATTTTCTTATTTGACTCTATTAATATATAATCATATGTTATATGATATTATTTTAAAAACTTTTTTATCAATATAGGATATTTTTTGATGTTATTGTATTAAGTTTTCTAATTTTTTTACTAAATTAAGGTTTCACAATATTAACTGTTTTAATTTTTTAGAATTTTTTCGTGTTGTATTTCAAAAATTTATACTTTATCTTTTGTAAAATTTGGAATATATAATTATGTGAGTAGTTTTTTAAAGAAAATTGTATATTTAGTCGACAGATTTGGAAAATTACATAACTATTTTTAAATTTGAAGATGATATGAATTTTAAATATTTTTGTTACTAATTGATGCACTAATTTATAGTAACAATATTTGAAATTTTATTAATTTTTTGTATTTTTCAAAAAATATTTTTATAATTGTAAATAAACAATAAAGTTGTTAAATTATTTTTATTAATATTTGTTGTGAATATTAAAATTTCTAATATCATACTTTAAATAACACATAAATTAAAGGTTAGTTATTAAATATATATTGTGTAAATAGTTTATTTTTGTAATATATTGTTGGGAGATTCAAAATAAAAAATATAATGATATATAATTATTAGACAATATATTTATGTGAGTTACAAATTTGAAGTTAGATATATATATATACCATATAAAATATATAATATTTAATCTAAAAATTTGAATGAATTTCAAGAATATTTATAAATTTCAAACTTATTAAAAGTCTCACACTGAAAATTCTGTTATCAATGATTTTAAAAATTTGTTATAAAAATATATGAATGGTCATAAAATCATATGATTATGAAATCTCATTTAATAGATAAACAAATATTAAAATATACTATATATCTAAGTTAATATCATTTAGATTTATTATATACAAAATATATAAATGTGACAATTTAGATTTACTTGCCATAAAATGATAGTAAAAAAAAGAGTGGGTTATTTGATTTATTTGCTTGCACCAATTAATTATATATTTTAATAGTTAATGGTTTCTCAATTATTGAATAAATATTTATTATTATTATAAATAATATATAAAAGACCGTAAATAAATAATAGTATATACAAATTCATTCTGTTAAGGCAATGTGGTTATTATTTGACATTTATATATTTGTTAACTATTATTAAAATGGAAAAATAAATATGTAGATAGAACACTTAATTTATATTCACCAAATATAACTGTTTTCATAAATTTATCCCGCACAGGGTAGAAATTATCACCTAGTATATCATTACTCTCTGATAGTCCTCTTTTTTTTGGCATGGCTGATAGTCCATTGTGTTACATACACTTACTGTTGTTATTGTCAGTGCCAACCATTATTCCAATAGTTTTTCATGTGGTGTAGTAAATTTTTTAAACGAAGCAATAACTGTACTCTAACAATTTTGAAAAATCAACTAATGCTATTATGCTAACGTCTACATATATTTGCCGCAGCCTGCACACCAGTATTATCAGAACGTAAATCTCCTCAATTTCTTTAAGTTCTAGTACCTTATAAAATTCTACTAACATTTTGATATCCTTTTAGATGGTGTAAATGTAATAACATAAGTTGGCTAGAAATTAACCTCCCAAAAATGGGGGTATCATTCAAATGCTATAAACACGAGTGGAACAAGTCTTATGCTTAACAAATGAACGCTAATTTCTCAAAATTAAATTAACATAGCTAATACTTCCTTAATATTGGGTCAAACATTCTAAAAAACGAGACGTGGGGAGAAAATACGGGCCTTCTACATATCTCTCCATTTAAGGCACTATATAAAGCAGCAGGTGCGTAGTAAAAATCTCAGAAAACAAAAATAAAAAACAATAAAAAATAAAATAAATAAAAATGGGTTCATATTTAGGAATCTATACAATTTTGGTTGTATGTTTGCTAGGATATTCAGCCAATGCTGAGGTGTTCAACGCTGGTGGTCCTCCAAATTCTGATATCACCGCGGTTAGTACCTTTACTTCTTTTTATTACTTGCATCCCAATCAATATGTAAACCAATTCTTTTATTTTTTGGCTAACATACTCGCTGGAGCGGTGGTTGCAGGCAGTTCTTAAAGCATTCACATCGGCATGTCAAGCTCCGGCACCAAGCCAGGTGCTGATCCCAAAAGGTGACTTCAAGCTTGGTGAGATCGCGATGACTGGTCCATGCAAATCTCCAATCGAGTTCACCTTGCAAGGCAACGTCAAAGCTGACGGTGGCTCTACTCAGGGAAAGGATAGATGGGTTGTGTTCGAAAAAATTAATGGTTTTAAGTTGAACGGAGGTGGAACATTTGACGGTGAAGGCAATGCAGCTTGGAAAGCCAATAACTGCCACAAGACTTTTGAGTGCAAGAAGCTTCCCATCGTAGGTGTTTCTGTCTTTAATATATTAACACGTATTTAAGTGGCTTTTGATATATAATTCAGTGATGCATGCTATCTTCCAGAGTGTGAGGTTTGATTTTGTGGATAACGCTGATATAAGAGACGTAACCTCATTAGATGCCAAAAACTTCCACTTCAACGTTATCAGCGGCAAGAACATGACATTTGATAACATCAAGATCATTGCCCCAGCTGAAAGCCCCAACACTGACGGTATTCATTTGGGAAGATGTGAGGGAGTCAAGATCCTCAACACTAAGATCGCCACAGGAGATGACTGCATCTCCGTGGGAGATGGGATGAAGAATCTCCTCATCGAGAAAGTTGTGTGCGGTCCAGGACATGGAATCAGTGTTGGAAGCCTTGGAAGGTACGGATGGGAGCAAGATGTAAATGACATTAAGGTTATGAACTGCACCCTCCAGGGAACCGATAACGGTCTGAGGATCAAGACATGGCCCTCTGCGGCTTGCGCCACAACGGCTTCCGGTATTCATTTTGAGGATATCATCCTTAACAACGTTAGCAACCCAATCCTCATCGACCAGGAGTACTGCCCTTGGAACCAATGCAACAAGAACGTAAGTATCTTTTATTATAGTCTATGTTTTGCCACCGTCTTTTCTAAAATTGGTTCAACAAATATATTATTCTGATGGTTTTCTAGATTTTTAGCATTCACCATACATATCAAGTTCTATATATATATATATATATGGTTGTTGTCATTACAAGGTTTTTTTGGTATTTGCAGAAACCCTCAACAATTAAGCTGGTGGACATTACCTTCAGGAAGATTAGAGGAACATCAGGGAACAAGGACGCAGTGAAGCTATTGTGCAGCAAGGGACATCCATGTGAGAATGTTGAGATTGGAGACATTAACATTGAATACAAAGGACCTGATGGTCCACCCACTTTCGAGTGCACAAACGTCACACCTAAGCTTGTGGGAACCCAGAACCCAAAGGCTTGCGTTGGACCTGTCGTCAAGGCACCTGGGCAAGCGTAAAGTGTTGAAGCTCAGATCAACACACTAGGGCTTTCACATCCAATTTTGTTTTTCCTTTTTTCGTACCCTTTTTCAAGTCACGTAAGGGAGACTTTTACAAAGCTGTAACAAAAAAATGTTTCTATCCGATGCCAACACATATAGATGTGTGAGTGCATTATGATTTAATAAAACTAAAAAGATTAATCTATCTTTTCTACCCATATATGATATTATTTTTGTTGTAGAATATTCTTGGGACGTCTTATCGAGATAATAGAGAAAGATGTGTTCTTGTACATCTTTTTCTTGATTGTAGATTAAGGAGTTCAGGCTTTTTGGTTTATTATAAGTGAGTGAGATATCGTTCTAGTGATACTTAAGAATATATTGTTTTGCTGGTAGATTACTTCTTTGATTATGATTGACACTAGAGATACATGGTTTGTTCTTTTTACTTTGAGTTCAGGTGTATGATATGACCCCGGTTGTGGAGGATCATATTGGAGGAGAAGAGGTCTTGTTATTCTCAAAAAGGTTTGGATAAAACCAAGTCTTACTGATATAACATTGGTTGCACTCTAATCTAGTACGGATATGGAAACGGCAAGATGATCCTCCACGATGAAATTAACCAAATCTTACAACTTATCTAATTATACAACTTATCCAAATCCTCCACGGCAAGATGATCCTCCACGGCTTAATTATATAATAATAATATATAATGAGTTTTTTTGGGTAAACAACTTATCTAAGCAACTTGATACTTTTTCTCTTCCATTGCAAGTTTCTTAGAGTTTTCTTTGTATTCAACATTTTCAAAACACAATTCTAAAATATGTTACAATGGAATGGATATGTACCTATAAGCAGAGATAGGGGCACAAGGATCAGCTTCTCTAGGCATTAGCTCCTCTGCTCGGCCTTCTCTTATCAATTTTGCATCCAAGTCTATCAAAGCTGGTGTTTCAGGGAGTGTTGCTTTGTACTCTATCGCTTACCGGTGCCTACATAAACACATTGCAATACACATTATAATCGAAGCTACATTAAAGTCAAAACATATGATATAGCACATATGATATAGCTTTAAGAGAAGAGCGAGAAAATACAAGTCACAGAAACTAGAATTGTCACCTGCAAAATTATAGCTCGGACAGCTCAGGAACATGCAGCAATCGTTCCCATATAATACACAATGTCCTGTTTCAAAAGTACTTGAGAAGAAAGAGTTTCTAACATAGCTTTTCTTTTTAGAACCATGACCGAGAGTGTTTGGGGATTAAAAAAATCACCTGGCAGCCAGTGCTATGACCAAGCAGAACAACACCTTCAGAGTTCTCTTTGTTCATGAGATAGCTTATGATTTGGTCAATCTCTTGTGCATCCTTCAAAGAACATTCTGAACATTGACTTAAACTCTCCGAGCAAGTGTAAAAAGACAAACAAGCTATTAATACCAAAAACCAAACTTAGAAACACCCGTAGCCATGACAATTCAAAAACAAAAATCTACAGGTTCATGCCAAAACAAATTCTGAATTTTCAGAAAAGGACTATCTTTGTCTTAAAAGCCACCTTGTAATACATGTGAAAACAACACACGAGCAAGCTGGTTATAGCCAGAATCCAACTTAGACATACACCAGTAGCCATGACAATTCACAAAACAAGAATCAAGCTGTTAACTTTGATCTCACATATGGCTTTGAACATTGACTTAAACTCTCATTAAATGTTTCTTCATGTCAAAAGGGAAGCAAACCTGAATTGATTTGGGACTGTATTTGAACAAAACTCCACGAAATTGGTTCTTCCCTTTGTTCCACTGTAATCTCCACTTCCTCCTCCTCCCACCGTCGACGCGCTTTTCGATAGTTTTTCCGTTCCCGATTTGCCTCTAACGATTCCTGAGAACTAGGACGTGGTCATCGACGGTGACGAACCAGCCGCTGGAGAAGATGATGATTCCGATGTCGACGCCGCAGCAGCGGCCCCGGAGGAAGACAAAACCAAGTTTGATTTAGTTTCACGCGAGTAAGCGTCGTTGTTTCACGGGGCTTAATTAAGCGCCGTTGTCTTCACTTTTCTTATTTTTTTCTTTTTTTAAAATTAAAATTAACCCTAAACAACGCACTAAGCGCCTGCGTTAAGGATGCTCTTAGTGGGAGTAACATTTATAAAAGTTTGTTTATTTTAAATTTGGAAAGAGTTGTAGAAAATTTTGTATATTGTGAAATTTTGTGAAAATAAATTGATATGATGATTCTAAAAGTCTAAATTAGATATGTAGTATTCACAAAATCTTATTTTATGAGTTAAATAGTGAAAATACAACTTCCAATAATACAAATTTTAATAGATTTAACAAATCATTAAAATCTAAATTTTTTGAATAACAAAATATTGTATATAGAATTACAAATCATCAAACCAATAACACTAGATTCTAATGAGAATGTAAAATCTATAAACCAATAACACTAGATTTTAGAAGTTCAAAGTCACTATAAATATAACTCCTACTAACATCCCCTAAATAACATGAGTGTGTGGATGGTCTAAATAAATATGGACAATGGTGTGTGTACACAATATGAGTGTCAATCTGGATACTTCGCGTACGTCTTTGGTTGTACATCTTTTTTTGAAAAAGCAAAAAGGTTGGTTTGGTAGTACATCTCCGATTCCTAAAATACGACAAACATTTCTTCCTTTTAACAGCTCTTATACAGTAGAAAGTCTGATCAAGCAATGCAATATATTATTTCTATTATTACTCTCAGTATCTTGCACCATAGGTTCTAAAGTTCAACATGTAGTCAAATTCATGAAAATGTACATGTACAACGTTTTTCTGTAATCATGCAAAACTACTTAGATTGCAATGCATTAGTGAGTTCTTTTTCTGTAAATCTCCTCTTGGGGATCTGATTTATTCCTCTCTGAATGTTTCCATGTAGTAAGAGAAACTATATTACCAATATATAAGAAACAATTACATTATAGTCCATTTTCCTAATAAGGCATAGGAGACTAAGATAATTTCTTCCAAGCTTAAGACATTCTATTTCTAAGCACCAATATGACATCATCAACATCTGCAGAACATTGACGAGCATAGCATTACTCTTAGAAGACACTTCAATATAAACGAACAACAAGACATCGTTAAAGAGGCCACACATACAAAATTTTAGACAATGAAAACAAATTTACTAATTTACTGACATACAAGAATCAAAAAACAAAAAAAACAAACATACCAGAATCACATATTTGTTAACATAACCGATTGTAACTTTTACAAACTCTACCCATTTTAATGGAATTCACATATTTGGCAATAAAAAAACATGCCAGAATCTCAAGTTTCGAATATGAAAAAAATGGACACTTTACATCTTTTTAACGCTAATTTTCAGGAAAGAATAAAACAAACACTTTACATCTTTTTAACATTAATTTTCAGGGAAAGAACAAAACAAACAATAAAACTACTAGTCTTACTGTAGTTTGGGAAAAACATAAAACAGAGCCAATGTGGAATGTGGTGGTAGAAAGTCGTCATGGTAGTGCGTCTGGAGCTTCACCGGAGTGTTGTCGACTGCGCGGGGAGAGATGTGAGCTCTTTGAGTTCATGAGAGACGAGTGATTATGTTTTTCATCAACCGGTGTTTGCCGACCGATCTTGATGAAAACCGTGTAAATAAATATTATTTGTTTCATAAATATTTTTCATAAATATTCTGCAGAGTATAAAATGTCTTTACAATGCAAATAAATAAATTAATAAATATACTGTAAATCACTATATTCTCAAAGTCAAACCGATCGAGTCTGGTTATTTCTGATATGTACCGTCGTTTCAGTTTTTGGTTCCGGATATTTTTGCCCCGGCTTAACCATAACCCTAACAATAAGAAAAGGTACAGTATAAAAAAAAGCCTTTGATCTTTTTAATTTTTTCTTTCTCTTCATCTTCCAGCAGTCTCCAAACTAGCTCAGGGTTCGTACCACTCTTCCTTCATGTTTCCATCGTTAACCTAGAACGGTCTGGATTTAATTGCAACTAGTCGTAAACTTTAACCTTAATTTCAAAGGCACTAGATATCTAAAAAATTCTTATATTGATTTCATCGTAAACTGGTGCTATATTAATTTCTTCGTTCTCGCGTTGTGTTGTTGGATTTGTTATTAAATTATGTTACTACTACAGATGTCAGCAATAATGGATCAAGATTCATCAGGGATGTTCAAGGTTCAGCAAACCATTGGAAGTGTCGTGTGTTGCAAGTGTGGTGTTCCTATGCCACCAAACGCAGCCAATATGTGTGTCAACTGTCTCCGCTCCCAAGTCGACATCACCGAAGGCTTACAGAAGAGTGTCCAAATCTTCTATTGCCCTGAGTGTGGTTGCTACTTGCAGCCACCCAAGACGTGGATCAAAGCTCAGTGGGAATCCAAAGATCTCTTGTCTTTCTGCATCAACAGGCTCAAGAAGAATCTCAACAAAGTCACGCTCACGAACGCTGAGTTCGTCTGGACCGAGCCTCACTCCAAGAGAATCAAACTCAAGCTCACTGTTCAAGCCGAGGTACTTAACGGTGCCGCTCGTCTTCAGCAGTCTTATCTCGTCGAGTATACCGTTAGAGACCATCTCTGCGAGTCTTGCTCGAGGTTCCATGCCAACCCTGATCAGTGGGTTGCTTCCGTTCAGCTTAGGCAGCATGTTTCTCACAGGAGGTCTTTCTTTTATCTCGAACAGTTGATTCTCAGGCACGAGGCCGCTTCTCGTGCCGTGAGAATCAAGCAGGTTCATCAAGGGATTGATTTCTTCTTTGGGAATAAAAGTCATGCTGATAGGTTTGTTGACTTTTTGGGGAAAGTTGTTCCCATTGAGTATCGTCAGGACAAGCAGTTAGTGTCTCACGATGTCAAGAGCTGCTTTTACAACTACAAGTACACTTACTCTGTTAACATCTGTCCTATCTGCCGTGAGGATCTTATCTTCTTGCCTTCCGAAGTTGCTAGCGGGTTAGGAAACCTTGGTCCGCTCGTGGTGTGCACGAAAGTTTCCGACAGCATCACCCTTCTTGATCCTAGGACCCTGAGGTGTGCCTTCTTGGACGCCAGAGAGTACTGGAGATCAGGGTTTCGATCTGCTCTCACCAGCAGACAGCTTGTGAAGTACTTAGTGTTTTATGTGCATCCTCCACCTGTTGGCGGGCAAAAGTACGCTCTAACCTATGTCGAAATTGCGCGCGAGTCAGACCTTGGTAACTTGTTCACTGTCCAAACTCATCTAGGACATATCCTGAAACCGGGAGACCAAGCTTTAGGGTATGATATCTACGGTGCAAATGTGAACGACGATAAAATGGAGAAGTATCGTTTGCATGGGCTGCTTCCCGAAGCGATTCTTATCAAGAAATGTTATGACAAGCAGAGAGAGAGGAAGGAAGGGAAGCCACGTGCGTTTACGACCAAGAAGCTTCCAATGGAGATGGATGAGTCAAGAGGAGGAAGAGGCAGAGTTGATCAAGAGAAGATGGAGAATGAATATGAAGAGTTTTTGAGGGATCTTGAAGAGAACCCTGAGCTGAGGTTTAACGTATCATTGTACAAGAACAAGGATTATATTCAAGAGTCTGATGAGACTGCTTCAATGTCGACGGATGGAGAAAGTGCACCGACTGTGCCGATTGAAGAGTTGCTTGCTGAGCTTGAGCTTAGTGAAGAGGATATGGATGAGTAATTTTCCTTCTAAAGCACACTCAAGGATTGGGTTTTCTCTTTAGTTTTTGTCAAAATTTTGTTCTAGCTAGCTTCATATTATGGGTATTATAGTTTGTTTGAAATTTTGATTTTCGAACGTGTTATAGTTGCAACTACGGTGGGTCATACAGTGAAGCAAAACTTTGTTGCCATTATCAGTGGAGTGTAAAAGAAACAAAATGGCTCACATTCAAATACAATCTCTCTTAATCATTTCATTAAACAGTCTTTTGAGTTTAAGATCTCTATTTTGCCTCTTCAACGCTATGTAATGTAGGATATGTACATTAATCAGTTGTTAAAACATATACAACTATATGTAACTTGAGAAAAAGAGGCAGTCACAAAACAATCTATATTGTCCGTGGTTGTTCCTGATGGATCATGGATAGATGTCCCATGAGAGACGGTTTATTATCATGGTGGATCCACATGGACTATCTCTGCTTGCTATGCAAGCTTCGCCTGGAATCGAGAGACCACCTCGGCTCCTCTTCTTTACATAGTGTGTATAAAACGTTCATAATCAGAAGAAAATGAAAGTTTTTAAAATTAACTCAATATCATTATATGAAAGTTTACTTATATTTTCAGTTCAGTTGCTAACAAATTTTGTGACATTTTCAGTTATAGTTGTCTTGATAAAACAAAGCAAAAATTAGAATATACATAAAAGTAACAATTTATTGGTTAAGGTACTTTTTTGTTTTAACCTTCAAGATATAAAATTAGACAGCAGAATCCAAAGACAAGGGTCACACAACCTAAAAAATGAGAGGTGGGTGAGAAAATTTAAACTGAACATCTCTTTCCCGAACCCACTATATAAATGTAACCATGAGTTAAATCATAATTTAAGAAACAAAACAACATAACTAAGAGTAAATAGTAATACGAGTAGTAAATATATATTTTTAACAATGGGTGCGTATTTTGGAGTTTCTACAATATTTATTTTCTGTTTGCTGGGGTTTTCAGCCAATGCCGAGGTATTCAACATTGGTTCCTCTTCAGGTTCTGATATTACTCAGGTTAGTCATATATTTCTTTTCCTCTTTCTTGCGTTACAAGCAATCTACCAAAACCACATTTTTGGCTTAAGTTGTTAAAGCTTCATTCTGCTGATATATGCAGGCACTTCTGAAAGCATTCACATCCGCATGCCAATCTCTCTCACCGAGCAAAGTGGTGATCCCAAAAGGAGAGTTCAAGCTTGGTGAGATCGAGATGAGGGGTCCATGCAAAGCTCCAGTCGAGATCACCCTTCAAGGCACTGTCAAAGCTGACGGTAACGCGATCCAGGGAAAGGAAAAATGGGTTGTCTTCGGCAACATGAATGGGTTTAAGTTGAACGGAGGTGGAGTTTTCGACGGTGAAGGAAACGCAGCTTGGAGAGTGTTGGGATTCGAGACTACGTCAGAGACTACCTCAGAGACTACGTCAGCGAATACTTCAGGGACTTCGTCAGTCAAGATTTGGTGATGGAAATCAAACAAGATCGCATAACTTAAACCAAGACAAGGATGTCATATTAGGAAAAGGAAATATCACTTTCTTGAAGGTGATAGGTTCCTGGAAATATTACTTCTCATGGAGTTATGGAAGTTGCAAGTATTTTGGAATATTTCCTAATAGGTTTATGGAAAGGGGCGAATGCCCTAATCCAACTAGGTTAATGTAATAAACTCCTACTATATAAGAGGAGCTCGTGTGCACTCTTCTCTCTAAGTCTTTGTAACGATCTGTGCAAGAAAGACCTAGCTTGGTTGTAAGCTTTGGTTGTGAGAGAGAGAGAGGTACTATATCTTGTACTTGAGATTATAGTGATTTGCCTCATTGTCAGGCCCCAGGGACGTAACCACATTTAGGTGAACCCTGGGATATCAAATTCTTGTGTCTATCTTCTATAATTCCGTGTTCTTCTTCTGTTCTCCATAGATCTACAAACTCATACTTTCTAACGTACTACGACAAGTGCAACAGAGAGTGCTTCAGCGAGTTTGTGTGGTGAGTTTTCCCAACAAAGTGGTATCAGAGCCTTAGGTGGTGTTCTCAATGTCTACTAAAGTAAGAATTGAGGTGGAGCGGTTCGATGGGAAGGGAGACTTCTCGTTGTGGAAGAAGAGGATGCTTGCGCATCTGTCTGTCCTTGGTCTAAAGGATGTATTAGAAGAGTCCGAGTCACCTTCTGTCTCAGCTAGGAAGAAGGATGAAGACGAGGATGTTTACAAAGAGCGGTTAGAGAAAGAGGAAGCTGAAAGGCTTGAAAGATCAGAGAAGGCGATGAATCTGATCATTCTCAATGTTGGGGATCATGTGTTACGGAAGATCGAGTTGTGTACTACAGCTGCTTCTACATGGTCTACACTGGAGAGGTTATATCTCTCAAAGACTCTACCGAACAGAATTCACTTGCAGCACAAGTTCTATACCTTCAAGATGGTTGATACTCGGAGTATGGATGAGAATATCGATGACTTCTTGAAGATTGTCTCTCACCTGTCAAGCGTGAATGTAACTGTGTCAGAGGAGGTACAAGCGATTCTGCTCCTGAACTCGCTTCCTTCACGGTTCAACTCTCTCAAAGAAACGCTTAAGTACGGCAAGGAAACATTGTCGTTGGAAGAGGTGACAAGTGCAGCAAGGTCTAAAGATCAGGATCTGAAATCCTCTACGGCTTCACATGATATTGGTGAAGGTCACTATGCTAGAGGAAGGACTGAGAAGAAGGATCCTGTGAAGAATGGTAAGAGCAAGTCTAGATCGATCTCAGGGTCTAGGATAACTTGCTGGTTCTGCAAGAAGCAGGGACACACCAAAAGGGAGTGTTATGCATACAAGAAGAAGTATGGCAGAGATGAAGAAGAAGGTGAGGCAGCGGTTGTGATAGATCCTGATTCAGACGATGATGCACTTTCGGTAGGAGATAAGTGGCATCATGATAAGTGGGTGATTGATTCTGGATGTTCCTACCATATGACGTGTAGGAGGGATTGGTTTCACATGTTTCAAGAGCTGACCTCAGGACAAGTTCTTCTTGGTAATGATTGCGCGGTTGGAGTGCAAGGGATTGGTACAATCAACATCAAAGCTTATGGAGGTTCGGTTAAGACACTCACGAATGTCAGGTATATTCCGGAATTAAGAAGGAACTTGATATCCACGGGAACCTTGGATTTATTGGGCTTTGAGCATAGTGGTGGACATGGGAAGACTAGGTTTTACAAGCATGGTAAGCTAGCACTTCAGGGAACCTTGTCCGGGTCATTGTACCTGTTAGATGGTGAGACTGTGTCAGGTGAAGTAAACAGCAGTGTCAAGAAGAAACTATCTAAAGATGAGACAGTCTTGTGGCATAGACGTCTTGGGCACATGAGCATGAAGAATCTACAGATTCTTGCCCAGAAAGGGGTGATCGATAAGAGGAGGATTGGTGATTTGGATTTCTGTGAGAGCTGTGTGATGGGGAAGCAGAAGAGAGTAAGCTTCAGCATCGGGAAACATGATACAGGTGAAGCTCTCAAGTATGTACATGCTGATCTATGGGGATCTCCAAGTGTGACACCAAGTCTGTCAGGGAAGCAATACTTCCTGTCTATTATCGATGATTATACAAGAAAGGTCTGGATATATTTCTTAGCTACTAAAGGAGAAGCCTTTAGTAAATTTTGTGAATGGAAGAAGCTGGTCGAGAATCAAGTCAAGAAGAAGGTGTGTTGTCTTAGAACAGACAATGGACTTGAATTCTGCAACACAGAGTTTGACAGCTTCTGTAAGCAACATGGAATCAAGAGACATATGACTTGTGCATATACACCACAGCAGAACGGTGTAGCTGAACGTATGAACAGGACTCTGATGGAAAAGGTGAGATGTTTTCTGGTTGAGTCGGGTCTAGAGGAAAAATTCTGGGCTGAAGCAGTATCTACGTCAGCATATGTGACAAACAGGAGTCCATCTTCTGCCATAGATGGGAACATTCCGGAGGAACTTTGGTTGGGCAAGAAGCCCGGTTATCTGCACCTGAGAAGATTTGGATCAGTGGTTTACGTCCATGCAGATCAAGGAAAGCTCAAGGCCAGAGCTAAAAAGGGAATCTTCATAAGTTATCCAGTGGGTGTGAAAGGATACAAAGGTTGGCTTCTTGATGAGGAGAAGTGTGTTATAAGCAGGAATGTGGTATTTACAGAAGATAAAGTCTACAAGGATTTGGATGTCTGCAAGAAGAAAGCAGATGTCACAGAGGAGCTAAGAAATCAGACGGTGCTGGAAAATACAGCAGGATCTGCGTCAGGACCGGAAGTTGATACTTCAGGTGGAGCTGTTGAAGAAACAGTTGAGTCAGCTGGTGACGTAGGTGACAAACAAGGTGAAAGTCTTGAAGGATATCAGCTAGCAAGAGATAGAGTTCGGAGAAGAATAGTGCCACCTGCACGGTACTCCGACTCAGATGATGTAGCAGCGTTTGCACTATATGTAGCTGATGATGTATGTGCTGAAGAACCTCAAGACTATCATGGAGCGATGAACAGCGAAGAGCGAAAGCAGTGGGCTGAAGCATGTGGTGAAGAGATGACTTCACTGGATAGGAACCAAACCTGGAAGCTTGTGAGAAGGCCTAGTGAGCGTAAGGTGATAGGCTGCAAGTGGGTCTTTAAGTTGAAGTCTGGTATACCTGGTGTTGAGAAGCCTAGATTCAAGGCTCGGTTAGTTGCTAAGGGATACTCTCAGAGGGAGGGTATTGATTATCAAGATGTGTTTTCACCCGTCGTGAAGCATGTATCCATAAGGTTCTTGTTGTCAATTACAGTGAATCAGGATTTGGAACTTGAGCAACTTGATGTAAAGACTGCGTTTCTTCATGGTACACTTGAAGAAGAGATTTACATGGAGCAACCAGAGGGATTTCAGGTTAAAGGGAAAGAGGATCACGTCTGTCTACTTCAGAAGGCTCTTTATGGACTAAAGCAGGCACCAAGACAATGGAACAAGTGTTTTGATCAGTTTGTGGTTAGTCACGGTTTTGTGAAGAGTGAATATGATCACTGTGTTTACATCAAGGAGGTAACCAAAGGTACATATATCTATTTGTTGCTATACGTGGATGATATGTTGGTTGCATCAAAGGATGCGGCAGAGATCAGGAAAGTGAAGCAGTTGCTGAGCAGCAGATTTGAGATGAAGGACTTGGGTCCAGCAAGACGGATTTTGGGAATGGATATTGAGAGAGATCGTGCAAAGGGGATTCTAACACTGTCTCAATCTGGTTATATCAGGAAGATTCTCAAGGTATTCGACATGGATGAGTCAAAGAGTGTATCAACACCTATTGGTGCACATTTCAAATTGTCAGCTGTAGTAGATGATGAAGCAGAGACATGTATGGATGATATTCCATATGCTAATGCTATCGGGAGCATAATGTATGCTATGATAGGCACGAGGTGTGATCTGGCGTATGCGTTGGGGTTGGTTAGCAGGTTTATGAGTAAGCCTGGGATGGTTCATTGGACTGCGGTTAAGTGGGTATTAAGATACCTGAAGGGAACACAAGATCTGAAACTGTGCTTCAGGAAGAATGAGGCGTTTAATGTTGAAGGTTTCTGTGATTCTGATTTTGCTTCGGATCTGGACAAGAGAAGGTCGATCTCAGGTTATGTTTTCAAGGCTGGTGGGAATACAATCAGCTGGAGATCGAGTCTACAAAGCGTAGTGGCTTTATCAACGACTGAAGCAGAGTATATAGCGCTTGTTGAAGCAGTCAAGGAAGGAATTTGGTTAAGGGGCTTAGCGGAGGAGCTTGGATTCAAGCAAGACACGGTGGTGATATCGTGTGACTCTCAAAGTGCATTGTGTCTAGCCAAGAACAATGTGTATCATGAGAGGACTAAGCACATCAGCAGAAAGATGCACTTCATCAGGGATATCATCGCTCAAGGTGATGTAAGTGTGAAGAAGATATGTACTTCTTGGAATCCTGCAGATATATTAACCAAGGTTGTTCCGGTTAAGAAGTTTGAGGAAGCGGTGGACTTCCTTGGTATGTCCGAACACTAAGGAGCATTCGGCATCGCCTGGCAAAGCACGAGTTTGCTTAACCTAAGTAGTGGATCATGTTTGATGTCATCAAGGTGGAGTTTGTTGGGATTCGAGACTACGTCAGAGACTACCTCAGAGACTACGTCAGCGAATACTTCAGGGACTTCGTCAGTCAAGATTTGGTGATGGAAATCAAACAAGATCGCATAACTTAAACCAAGACAAGGATGTCATATTAGGAAAAGGAAATATCACTTTCTTGAAGGTGATAGGTTCCTGGAAATATTACTTCTCATGGAGTTATGGAAGTTGCAAGTATTTTGGAATATTTCCTAATAGGTTTATGGAAAGGGGCGAATGCCCTAATCCAACTAGGTTAATGTAATAAACTCCTACTATATAAGAGGAGCTCGTGTGCACTCTTCTCTCTAAGTCTTTGTAACGATCTGTGCAAGAAAGACCTAGCTTGGTTGTAAGCTTTGGTTGTGAGAGAGAGAGAGGTACTATATCTTGTACTTGAGATTATAGTGATTTGCCTCATTGTCAGGCCCCAGGGACGTAACCACATTTAGGTGAACCCTGGGATATCAAATTCTTGTGTCTATCTTCTATAATTCCGTGTTCTTCTTCTGTTCTCCATAGATCTACAAACTCATACTTTCTAACGTACTACGACAAGTGCAACAGAGAGTGCTTCAGCGAGTTTGTGTGGTGAGTTTTCCCAACAGAGAGTCAATAACTGCCACCAGACTTTCAACTGCAAGAAACTTCCCATCGTATGTGCATGCTTCTGTCCACATTTTTCTTTGATATTTTGAAATTATTACCAAGGTTTTAGTTGGTGAGTAGGCTCTTAAGTCATATATGGATTGTTTGCACGCAGAAAAAAATTAAAGAATTGATGGTTTTTGAGACCTCAACATATCAGAATTTAATTGGCTTTTGTGTGGAAGAAAACAACTTAGTGATGTTATATCTTGTCTTTGTTTTTATAGAGTATAAGGTTTGATTTCGTGGAGAACGCTGAGATCAAAGACATATCATCGATAGACGCCAAGAACTTCCACATCAACGTGCTCGGAGCCAAGAACATGACCATGAGTAACATCAAGATCACCGCTCCAGAAGACAGTCCCAACACTGACGGTATCCATTTGGGAAGAAGCGACGGAGTCAAGATCCTTAACTCCTTCATCTCCACCGGAGACGACTGCATCTCCGTTGGAGATGGGACGAGCAACCTTCACGTGGAGAAAGTCACGTGCGGTCCAGGACATGGAATCAGCGTGGGAAGCCTTGGAAGGTACGGAAAAGAGCAAGATGTTAGCGGCATTAGGGTCGTGAACTGCACACTCCAAGAGACTGACAACGGGCTGAGGATCAAGACATGGCCGTCTGCTGCTTGCTCTACCACTGCCTCCGATATTCATTTCGAGGATATCATCGTCAAGAACGTTACCAACCCAATCCTCATCGACCAAGAGTACTGCCCTTGGAACCAATGCAACAAGAAGGTAACACATCTTTCTATAATTCATTTTTGATATATTAAATAAAAATATATATTATTCAGTTGATTATGAAATTATTTTTGTTTTTGTATTTGAAGAAAGCATCAACGATTAAGCTTGTGAACATAAGCTTCAAGAATGTCAGAGGAACATCAGGGAACAAGGATGCAGTGAAGCTATTGTGCAGCAAGGGATATCCATGTCAGAACGTCGAGATTGGAGATATTGATATTAAGTACAGCGGAGCAGATGGTCCAGCTACTTTCCAGTGCTCAAACGTAAGTCCCAGACTCTTGGGAGCTCAGAGCCCTGAAGCTTGCAGCAGCCCCGTGACCAAACTACCCGGCCAATAAGTAGAAGCTCAAAACTATTAACCTAAAACACCCACCCATACAATATTGTTATATTTTCTATACAAAAATTAACTATGATCTATGATGTATGCTATTAACCCCAAAAAAACTATTAACACTTTCAATTGCCTCGATCGGTTCAAGCCACATAGAGTTTTGCCTCAACGAGGGAATTTGGTTTTACATAACTAATGAGCCATTTATTCTATGGTTAGTGCAAACTGCGAACTCTAGTCACTGAATCATTGGTGTATGCACGTTAAAAAGCCTATGTAGACTTTGATAAACAATTGTGTAAGTGAAGCTTCCGCAGTAGTTCAAGATGGTCAGTAGTAGTTTGGCTCCCAAGTTTCTTTTTTTTGGGATCAACGTAGAGAAAAGAAATTGTGTGGAGGATACATAATTACATATCATTAGGATTCATAACAATAATCTGATGATGTTATATTCTTATAATTCAAATAATAAGGATCTCCAGATTCAATCAATAAATGTTAGTCAGTCACTGGACTATATTCTAAAAAAAAGAATGCAAAATGAAGATATGAAATCAAATGAAACATAACAATAGTTTCTATAAGATAAGAGTACATGAACAGAAACGAGTTTGCTTGCGTTCGCATAAGACATACAAACAGACTTATTCTCCAAAGCCCTACAATGGCTAAAATCCTTTTTTTCCAATAATCTCTCACTATCAAAAAAACAAAAACAAAAACTTAAAAACCACAAAACAAAAGTAACATATAACCTCTAGTACAATCTGCCTCAAAACACCAAACCTTAGACACAACCCTCAAGACCAAGAAGAACCATTACATGACAATAAAGAAAACTCAGGAAGAAGGATCATCCTCTTCTTCATTTTTTTGTTTTTGTTTTGAACTCTTCTTATGTATTACAGCCTCGCCGGAGACTGATACAGTTTCCACTATCCCTCATTGAAAAAAGAAAAAAAAAAGAAAACAGAAAAGAAGCCTAGGAGGACCAATAAATTTAGAAAACCAAACCATTGACAGGAAAATCTATGGGATTTTCTGGTTAGCTCTAGCCTCTAGCTGATGGTGTTGGTCAAGTTTCGTCCTCATAGGCTTTTGTATCAAGGAGAGAAGATATCATCTAATCGTTCACAGTGATGGCTCGCCTACAATATCGTGGTAAAAACAAAAACTAAGTAGCAATTCCTGCAACACAAAGGCGAAGAAAGGGAGCTATAAGAAACAAGTCATGCAATTGGGTTTCGTCATCATAAGTTTCTTAGACTTCCTAGAGAGAATCTGGTGTGAGCAATGCATAAGATTAAAGATATTTTCCTAAGCTCCATGAGCACAACATATCTAAGGAGGCACTGAAAGAAACTTGACTCATGTAGATGACACACCCCTGATGAACTAGTAGACTGGTTACTGTTTTTACCACATTATGTATGCAAGCAAGAACCTAAACCATGGTTTGTTTTATTCCACAAAGAAGAAGAGGATACCTAAAATCTAGCCTAGATAGTGTGATTTGGAACCCTATCTATGCTTTCTATTAGGGAACTACACGTTCATACCCTATTCCTCTACTTATCAGCTACCTAATGGCATTCTTTAAGCATGTAATCATGTGTTATAGGCAAAGATAACTATGAAATGAGATTTACCTCTGTTTGGTTGCCTCTTGTTCACACTGTAACTGCCAACATAACCTGGAGATGAACTTCTAGCTGAAACATCCGAAGAAGGACCTCCTCCTCCTCCTCCTCCAATCCCATAGCTAAAAGAACCAGGCCCTTCCGTCTCAGGAGCTGATGATCTCCATGTGGGATCACTATACACTGCACCATTCCCATAAAACTCCGCAAGTCCTGCTCCATCATAACCTGTGTTGTTAGTCCCCGAGGCAGAAGAGAATGAAGACGACGGTGCTGCCTTGCTAGGCCCAATGTTTCTTGTTCCCAACCCAAAACCAGATTCACCGTTTCCTCCATAACCAAACTTCAAATTCTCGTTACCAACACCATTGTTTCCTCCTCCTCCTCCTCCTCCTCCTCCTCCTCCAGGAGCACCCCAGTTTCCAAATGGACCACTTAGCGCGTTGTTCCCACTTGCTGTTCCTCCCATGTATGTATTGGAGTTTGAGTTTGCACCGTTGTTGTTGTTATAGTTCAAACCTCCGTTGTTTCCCCATAGGTTCCGTGTAACGGAACTGAAGAAAGACGAGCTTCCTCCTCCTCCTCCTCCTCCATTGCCTCCTTCATAACCACCCCCAGGACCGAACCGGTTCGTGTTCCCAATGTAGTAAGGGCTCATCATTCCTCTACCATAGTCTACATTTCCATTAAAACTTGCACCTCCAGTGAACCCTGTAGGCAACCCTTGCTCAAAGTTCACATTCATCCCATAACCAGAACCGAAATTCGCAAACCCGCTTCTCCCAGCACCAACCGGACTAAACCGACCATCCATCCTAAGCCCATACCCTCCAACCGAACCGGGACCAAACCCTTGAGCATATCCATTCAAAAGGTTATTAACCCTATTAACCCCATAGCTGCTGTAACCAGCACCGAGAGGACTACCACGAGCTGGACTAGGAGACAACTCCTTCGGAACAGCTCGCTTAACCTCGACCATTTTACCGTTAAGCTCATGGAACGTCTTGAGCAGTACTCTGTCAACTGCCTCCTCGGAATCATAAGTTATGAATCCAAAACCTCTAGGCCTCTGTGTGTTGTGATCGTACATAACGACCACGTCGGTAGGTGTCCCGAACTGCTCAAAATAGGTCTTGAATTCGCCTTCTGTGACGGAAGATGGTAACCCTCCGACGAATATCTTCCTTGTTCGAGCTCCTGGACCGCCTGGTGATCCTTGGATGCTACTGCTGTTGCTCCTAACTGTGTTCTGGTCGTCTCTAGGCACAGCTTTCTTCGCTTCCACCTGCATAAAGTTAATCAAGCAAACTCGTTGGCTTGATTGCATAAAGAAGCTTTGGAAACAAGTTACATTGTACAGAATCACATCAAAGATGAAGGAGGCATTACCAATCTACCATCGATACTATGTTTTTCGGTTATAACAATCTCTGCAACAGCTGGATCAGCAAAGACTACGAAGCCGAAGCCACGTGCGCGGCCCGTGGTCCGGTCTTTCAAGATCACAGCTTCGATCACTTCACCGAAGCTGCTGAAATACTCCTTGAGACGTTCCTCGTTGGTGTCCCACGATATCCCTCCCACGAAAAGCTTTCCGCTGTCGGATTGCATTTTTGCTCTGCAGCAACACAGAAAAGACCAAACTTTCAGACCGAACACAAAACATGAATCCAAAACAGGTTTTTGCATTAAATCGAACACTTGGGAATCAATCAAGGAACAACAGATCTTCATCTAACTGATTAAAGAAAGACAAAACAAAAGAGAATCCAATCTGCTCGAGTTTGATCAGAAAAAGGAAACGGATTTACAATCAAATCTCAGATCAGAGAATCAAAAAACGAGATGATAACGAAAACCCACCAATCAGATTAGATTAAAAAAAAAGACCCAGATGCGGAATCTCGTCAAGATCTGACGAAAGGCTCGATTTTTTTTTTTGAATATCTGTGTGTGTTTTTAAGTTCAATCGGATTTTAATTCAATTTCAATGGCGTCAATAAGAACATACTGACGACGCGCAGGGACGCGCTCTAGAGAGAGGAGAGATAGAAAGACGAAGGCTTTTCGATTGTAAGAAGAAGAAGAAGATATGTCTGTATATATACAGATGATAAGGGGAAGGTTTTTTTTTACATTACAAGCTCATGTGCGTTTGTAATAAGGAAATTGCGGAGTTTTCTTTTTTAATTTTCCTTACACGCTACCTTTTTTTTTTATTACTGTTGTTTACCAAAAAGAAAAGAATTAGAATACTTAGTTTGTTTATTATTAATGAAAATAAACTTAAGATTAATTAGAATTAGTGACATTAAGACTAAACTAAAGATGGTATTGAATAAATGATGTTTATTAGGTTGTTGTTTGTTAGGGTTATTTAAAATTTAAATTGGTTATTTGTGTTTGCATTAATGCTTAAATTTAGAAATATTTTTTAAAAAAGAAAAAAATCTCATTTTTGCTATATAAATTTTATTACCATAATTAAATAATATTTACAATATAGCAGCAATAAACATATAATATTTCAGAGAAAAATCTGACATTTTTAAATATATCGAATGATGTTAAAATAAAAAGTTTAGAAGACGGTTACAATTAGTCTTAAGCGTTATTTAGCAATTTATACGGTTGAGAATTAATGCTGTTGCGGAGCATTTTTGATTGGTTCATATGTGGATTCAAAGTTAAATAAAATTTTATAAATTGAAAATTGTATAATCGTTAAAAGTATCATAAATTAAATTAGATAACTATTTCAATTTAGTTAATCACAAATACAACGAATTAAAAACAACTTAGGGCCAAGCCTAAGCTTATTGGGCTTAGGCCCACCATTTAAAAGCTGAAAAGGTTCCTTTAAAACATTGTTTCCCTCCACGAAGTCATCAAAATTCAAAATCCTTAATGTTTGACTTTGACAAATCTTCTCCTACAATTTTCTTCCTTCTTCAACCTCTCGAGTCTTTGTTATATATTAACATCTCATCGACAAGTTACACTCATCATCCCTACCAAAAACCCACAAAGCAAAGTTTTAACCTTTCTCCTCCCTTTCATCCTCATCCTCACACTCACGATCATCCAAGTCTCTGCCATGGCCACCCTCGAAAGTGACATCTCCAGAGATGTTATCTCCGATCAAGAACATCGCGGGTCTGGAGCTATTCATGTTATCACGGGTCCTATGTTCTCCGGGAAATCGACCTCTCTCCTCCAACGTATCAAGTCGGAGATCAGCGCCGGAAGGTAAAAAAACCTTTACTATCTCCACAGATTTTAGAAAGTGATCTTAGTTTTTCAAGTTCATACCTTTTGGTTATGTAGAAGCGTTGCGATGGTGAAATCGAGTAAAGATACGAGATACGCCAAAGATTCGGTGGTGACGCACGATGGAATTGGATTCCCTTGCTGGGCTCTTCCGGATCTTATGTCGTTTCCCGAAATATTCGGACAAGATGCTTATGCCAAGGTAAAGTCGTTGGTTTGGTCTTATTATGAATTTGTGAAAGGGTACTGAAATTTTTGTGTTTTTTTTCTTCTTCAAATGATTGTCAGCTTGATGTGATTGGTATTGACGAGGCTCAGTTTTTTGGAGACCTTTACGAGTTTTGCTGCAAAGTCGCTGATGATGATGGCAAAACTTTGATTGTAGCGGGTCTTGATGGTGACTACTTAAGGTGCCTTGATTCTATGGTTTTGACATTTTCAGAATTTAATAATTTTTGTTTGACTGTAATAAATTGAATGTGATTCTTTCCTGTGGGAAAAAAATTTAGGAGGAGCTTTGGTGCTGTTATTGACATTATACCTTTGGCTGATTATGTGACGAAGCTAACTGCAAGGTGTGAGGTTTGTGGACAGAAAGCTTTCTTCACTTTAAGAAAGACTTGTGACACCAGAACCGAGCTGATCGGTGGAGCTGATGTTTATATGCCCGTTTGCCGCAAGCATTATGTTAGTAATCAAGTTGTAATCAAACATTCAAAGGAAGTCTTGGATTCTGACAAGGCAAGTGGGTGAATCCTGTGTGGAGACATTTGATGCTACCATAATTGCTATAGAACCAACTAGTAACATTATAGTCATGTTCTTTTTTTTTTTTTTTTTTGAATGAATGTAAAATTTTATTCAATCAAAACTTCTTTACATCTAGTGCAACAAATTTGAAACTAAGATACACTTGCTAAGAAATCTTCTCAAAACCAACTATTTCGACCTTCATTACCCCCTCAAACTTGACCATGTGACACAAGTCAAGTTTGGAAATGCCATGAGATTCTCCTCATTAAAACCCACATTAGAGAAAACCCTATTGGGACAAAACTCTAATGGGGAAAAAGAGTAAGAATCTCATAGCTAGGGGACTATATTATAGACAAAATCTACTTCTCTTTCCCTTTTCCTGTCTTCAAAACTAGAAATCCAAACTGTTTTCTCAAGCTCTTGTTCCATCCCTTGAGATAAAATCATTTCCAATCTATTAACCCTTCCTTAGCCTGATAGAAACATACACCACTCTTCAAACCCAGCTATGAAACTCTTGAGCCAAACCATATGCATAAGCCCTCATCTAGATACTTGTGTCCCTTACCCTTTACTGATAAAAGCTTCAAACGAATCAGTTTGTCCACACATTTTATCAGCACCTCTTCTTCTCTTGGCAGCTCGTTATGTCTTCGAGAATTTCTCTCCCGCCAGATACTATGTAATAGCACTTGAAATGTATATCGAATTAGGAAGAGCTCTGTGGGTTTGAATCTAGATCTTGATTGTGAAATCAAATCTAGAATACTATTCCATTCCAAAGTGAAAACTTCCTTCATAATACCACCAATCAGCTCCTTCCATACTCTGCCTGAATATCTGCACTTAAAGAATAAGTGCTCACAAGTCTCCCTCTCTTCTTGACATAACACACACTCTGCATTTATTGAACCATTCCACTTCTGCATTCTGTCACAAGTTTGCAATCTTCCTTTCGCAGCCACCCATAACATAAATGAATATTTAGGAGTGGATTGAGGAAACCACACTCCCTTATTCCACTCACAGACTGGCTGTTCCTGTCTCATATGCAGCCATGTTTTTTTTGATGAAAATTCCTTTGCATACCTATGCTCATCTTGTCTCCATAAAGGGATATCATCTTCTTCATTATATCGACTTCTCAGCTCTGTAATCTCTCCCTCCACATCATTTAATACAGCCAGTCTATGTCTTCTACTACGATGATTAAGTATCACTTCCTCCACAGAAGCATTCTCAGTGATACCAAGTCCTATAGTACCTCTATCCCCCAACACATCTTTAAGACATCCAAGAGGAGACCAAGAATCATACCAGAATGATGTGTGTCTACCATTTTGGACTTCCATCCTTATGTACTTCTTAGCAATGTCTCTTAGCTTCAGTATTTTCCTCCACATCCAAGACCCCATATTTGTATTATATTTCATTGACCAGAAAGAACCTTTCCTGATTAGATAACAGTGAATCCAGTTAACCCATAGCGAAGATCGAGAAGAAAATAATCTCCATAACAGCTTCAAGCCAAGAACAGTGTTGACTTCCTTTAAAGGTCTAATCCCCAGCCCTCCTTCTTTCTTTGGTAAGCAAATATCTTTCCAACTAACCTTCGCCTTACTTGTCTTTAATTCTGTTCCAGACCACAAGAAAGCTGAACATAAACTCTCAATCTCTTTTAAACAACTACCAGGAAGCCGAAACGCAGTTAACCAAAAATTTGCCATACTAGTGATAACTGAATTAATGAGCTGCAGTCTGCCACCATAAGATAGTAGCCTTCCTGTCCAAGAACTCATCCGTTTCCTAATTTTCTCCACTAAAGGCATATAGTCATTTATCGTCATCCTTCTTGTAAGAAGGGGAAGACCTAGATACCTGACTGGCAACTTTCCCGAGGCAAAAGGGAAACAACTGAGAATGCCTCCTTCTTGTACTTCAGTTAACCCCGCTGTATACAGTGTAGACTTTTCCAAGCTGATCCTTAAACCTGATATAGCAGCAAAATCTTCAAAAATCTTCAACACATTTTCAATAGATCTTTTGGTTCCATCAGTAAATACCAAAAGATCATCCGCAAAGCACAAATGTGTAAGCAGGATATTCTGACATTTTGGATGATACCCTATGATCCTCCTAGCAGCCGCCTTGTCCAGCAGATGCGATAACACATTCATACAGATAACAAATAGATAAGGAGATAGAGCACACCCCTGTCTTAATCCCCTTTTGCTTTGAAAAAACCCTGCTAACTCTCCATTAACTTGGACTGAAAAGGATGGAGTGCAGACACAAAGTTCAATCCAATGAACGAAATCCTCAGGCATATTAAGAGCTCTCAACGTATTCAGTAAGAACGGCCAGTGGACTGAGTCAAATGCTTTAGCTATATCAATCTTCATAGCACATCTAGGAGATACATCCTCTCTATGATAATCCTTCACTATTTCAGTAGCTAATAACAGATTCTCTACTAGCAGCCTGTCTTTAACAAATGCCGATTGATTATAAGATATGCAGCAAGGGAGAGTACCTTTCAATCGGTTAGCAATGATCTTTGAAATCACTTTATAGAGCACATTGCAACATGAGATAGGCCTATAGTCCTTCATCTCAGTTGCATTTTCCTTTTTAGCCACCAGCGCTAAGATAGTAGCATTCAATCCTTTTGGTAAGAAGCCCTTACTAAAGAAAGACTGTACTGCCGTTGTGAAATCCTTTCCTATTATACTCCAGGTTGCTTTGAAAAATTCTGTTGTGAACCCATCCGGACCTGGTGACTTATCCCTTGGCATTCTGAACAGCACCTCTCTAATCTCTTCATCTGTTATTGGCTTTATTAATTGAGCTCTCTCTTCACTAGAACACCGGAATGGGAGAAACTGTTGTAACTCAGCTACAGATATACTCTTCATTATAGTCATGTTCGATCATGTTTGATAGTGAATTATGTTTTTTTTTCTGTATGCTTTAGTTTTATTTGTCTAGATTTATCCACACTGATATTTCTTGTATGTAAGTTATATGTTTGATGAATTCTTTGAAGCAAATGAGTTCTGATCCATGTTTATTTCTTGCATTTGCATTCTACTGGCTTTTGTTAGCAGCTTTTCTCATCGTAAGCATACTTTCATAGCTTTACCGAGTACGTTAAGCAAATATATTGGCATGGCCTGATGATACATACAACCTGTTAGTTGATTGGTCAAGGCTTTTTCCCACTGCTCTTCTCATCAGCTAATTTGGCAAACGTGTCTCACTCGGTCTATGCCACTTTCCACTGATGTCACACCACAAAACTGCCTATTTCATAATGATTAACTAACATCAACCAACTCCAAACTCTTGAGGGAAATGCAAAAGCTGCGGAGACATCAATCTTGCGGATGACAACTATTAGTAACTTTGAACTACACACAAAAGGGGTACTGATATTAAGAGAGCAAACCCCAAACTCAACATGAGGATATTGTGATGATGTTCTAGTATTGATAACAGCGTTGGAGCATAAAATGAGCTACTAAGAAGAAAGAAAACAGAGAAGCTGTGGAAATTAAAATTACAGAGGCGACAAGAGATATTCAATTTGAAAAGAGTCAACAGAACTTGGCACACAAGCAGCTTATGCAGTACAAGAAGAGTACCTTCGTTGCCTCTATGAGAACCAGAAGCATTCAACATGTATAATCATAACATTCGCACAATATCAAGGCGACCTTGAACCAGAGGTGAGCCTATCTTTCCCGAACCTAGACGCACTTCTCACACTCTTAGGAGTCACACCACCAGGACTCGCTCCACGATAACTCGCACGAAGGCTCTCATCAACACCACTAGAAGACGATTTCCCTATCGCCCGTCTGTAAAACTTCTGAGCAGCCGGAGAAAGCGTCCTAACATTCGGACTCGCACTCCCACTCCGATGATGATGAGGAGACGGCAACGGCAACGGAGGCTTCTTAAACATACTGTTCGACCTCTCCCTCAGCTTCCTCGACGCATCCCTCGATAAAGAATGCGCCGTAACATCTCTCGCAGGTGCAGACGGAATGTTGTAGTGCGGTCCATCAGCGCTACCACCAATATCAATAGGTGTATCCTCTGGATCCAACCTCATCGGCGTCCCTTCGATCTCACCCCACGTTATAAAAGGCGATTCATCAAGACCAGGTGCAGGAGACGGCGTTTTCACAAAACTATACCCATTGTCCGCCCTCTTATCCGACTCCACATAAAAAGGATTCGGAGTTTTCCTCAGATCATCAAGATCATACCTCTTGGACTTGTCTCTATCCCTAACCTGCAGCATAGGTGAAGAACCCGCGATAGGAGTGTAGAGAATCTCAACGGAACCATCTTCCCTCGGCCTGGAATCAATACTCTTCCCTTGAAAACGAGTGTTCCCTTTAGCTATCTCTTTAGTCAACCCAGCTAACCTCACAGCCCTCTCCTCCTCGGTTAACGCCGCCTCGCCGCGGTCGGCTGGATGGTACATGAGAAGATTCTTCGCTGTGTATTTCCACCCTTCTAAAGTATCCGGCGGCTGATAAGACGTACCGTAACCATCAGTGATTCTATCTCTCTTCACGTCCTCAATCAAGTCACTATCTTTCTTCTCACCTTCAAGGAGATAGTTATACTTCTCCTTCTTCCTCTTATTAACCTTCTCAAGAATCTTCGAGAAGCTATCGTTATCCTCACTAGTGTACCTCCTAAAGAACTCATCTAAGGACATGTTAACATCTACATCTCCTTCATCAGTAACTACTTCACCGCTAGGTTCTTCTCTAGGGGTTCTAGGAGTCGCCTTACCATCAAGATCATCTAAAGGAGTGAAGTTTCTCAAGAAAGTAGATCCAGGAGTCTGAGTCTTACCCTCTGTGACCCCACCGTGATGATGATTAGCTTTCTTTCTTCCACGCCTCTCGATGATCTTTAACTGAGCGTCTCGGATTTGAACCGGGTCACGTGTTTTAACCGCCTGGATCCAATCGAGACGATCTTTGAGCTTCGTGATATCCGGAAAGTAATCGCGCTCGATGATCTTCTCGATCGCTTCCACGTAAGCGTCCTCGTCGAGGACTCTCATCCGCTTTTTAGGGTTACGAGGCGTGATCTCCGAGGAGGAGGGCGTCGATTGGAGACCATCGTCGGAGCGAGAAGACGGTGCTGGAGATGATAGATGACGTGGAGAGTGGCCAGGCGATAGAAACATCTCCAATCGGGGGAAACGGCGTGCGGAAACTGCTGTTCGAAACTCGGATCCGATGAAATTGGTCGGAGAATCGGAGAGTTAGGGTTTGTTTCGGTGGTGGCAGGATGAATGCGTCTGTCGATGCGACGATTCCTTTATCAATTGGTTTTCAGTTTCACGCGTTTAGCTTTCTATAGTATTACACTGTTGCCCCCAAATATTCTGATTTCTCAATTTCTAACCCCGTAAGTGAGAGAAATTGTTTTTACAACCTGATTCATATAGTTTTTCTTTTTGTTAGTTACCTATTTCTTTTTTGTAGATTAATTGAATTCTTTTAGAATCACTAGTTCAATACATAGGATTAGATGCATTTTTCTCTCTATAAAAATGAGACACGGTCAGATACATAGAAGTGCTTTTTGATCAAAACTTGATAGGTTTTAAGATTTGATAAATATTTAAAATGTATTTGTCTAAATCTGATGTTTTGGAAGCTTGATATACTTTTATCATTAATGAAAGTAATGATATATTTTTAGTTTATAAAGAAATTTATATTTTCAAGTTTCTCATATTATAATGATCAATAATCTTGGTATATATAATATATATATGATAGATAAACAATATAAAGAATTATCTTCAAATCCTAGCATAAAGACCAAAAAATTGGTTCTTTACAATTTTGCTAAATTTTTCATTAACTTCCTTTCAAATACAAATACAACAAAATACACCGAAAATTGAATAATTCAGATTTTTAATGGAATTAGAAAATCATTAAACTAAATAAGGGGGGGTTATTGGTAAAAGAATTTCAGAGAAGTTATTAAATTTTGAGATTCCATTGTTATTGGTTTATGAATTTTTAAAATCTGAGTAGAATCCATTGTATTGGGGTAATGACTTTTAAATTTCACTTAAAATCCTTTGTTATTTGAAAAGTTTAGTTTTCATTGATTTTGAGATTCTATTAAAATCTATTGTTATTGGGATGCAAATTTTCTTTGTTTTAACTCATAAGACTCAACTTTGAGAATATCATCTATACCCATAAGATTTTTGAAATCAATGTAATAAAATACACTCACATACAAAAACATACAAATTAAAGAATGAAATAATACAAATCACAACTTTAACATAATACAAATCACAACTTTAAAAAATAGAAAATAAATATTAAAAATTAAAAAAAAAGTAAAAAAAATTAAAATAGTTTTATTAAAACGTATTTTAATTTCAAAAAGAATTGAAGAAAACAATTTGAAAAAAAATCGTAACCTTTTATATAAAAAGTTAAAATTTTAAAATATATTTCAAAATCATATTTCAAAATTATAAAAAAAAACATTTTATTTATTTATTATTTTTGTATTATTTATATATTAAGAGGATATAATAGCATTTTGCCTCTTTAATGATTGAAATGATTATTTTCACTTTTTTGTACCACTATTAATTTCTTACCTTAAAAGTTTAACAATCAATAGGATTCTATACACAAATTATGAAAATCTATGTGTAAAATTTATTAAATCCTTTTTAACTTGTAAAATCCTCTCAACTATTAAAATCATCAAAATCCACAAAAAATCATAATCCAATAACTCCCCCTAAGACTATAATTTATAGGATTTTTAGAAAATGATTACAAATATTTAAATATTTTTTTTCTTTCTTAAAGACTATTTTAACACCAATTTTAGATTTCGACAAAAGCAACATGGGAGACATAATCATAACAAAACAACCAAGTTACTACTACTACTGATGATTCCAGGTTCTTAAACAAAGATAGAAGCATAACTTCTCTTGGTTCTTAGAGTCATTGTACTCTCCATATTCTCCATATTCTGCATCAAGATTTGGTTGTACACTTCTTTGATCTTTTTCATCTCCTTTTCCAACTTCTATTTTCCTTTATCATTTACATATTCAAAATAGTAACAGAATGTTGCGACTATAGTAGCATGGCGTAGGAAGGGTAAAAATGAGGAGCGAACATCTTTTATGACTGAGGTGAATGATATATCTTCCTCGTGTACAAAAACCGAACTAGTTGTTAAACATGAAAAGTGACTGGATACATTATAGAAAAACTCACCTTAGTAAATGAAATTTTATTCTCTGGAAACTTCTCTAAAGTAGCCGAGTATTTGGAGATGATCGCTTTTCAAAACTAGAAAAAAAGTCAGCCATAATTAGAAGAAAGATGAATTTTCTCTTGTCAGAGCTGTGACTCTCATTTCTTGCAATAGTCACCTGGGAATAATGTTAAAACATTGTAAACGGAAAAAGAGAGATATATAAAACAAAGCCAGACAAGAGATTCGTCACTTTAATTTGATCAATTTCCTCTTTAGATATATGATCTATGTGGCCCATATCATGATGACTTAGCTTGCTGCTAAGTAAGCGCCACACTGAAGAATTGAGAGATCAGGCTAACGATGGCGTTTGCACCTAGTTCAGCTGAGCACTAACGGTGACGTTTGCACCTAGTTCAGCTAAACACTTGAAGAAAGCCTCGGTTTCTTTCAGTTTCAAACAAAAAAACAAAAGTATTTGTCAATGAAAACCAATTTGTTATTATAAAATAAATAAATTAATTAATAAACAAACAAACCTCTTGAAAACTATCAGACGACAACTCTGTTTTGTATCCACCAGAAAACGCAGCCACTTAGATATTTTCAATAAACAATGATTATATCTGAAACACACATCACAATCGAATTAAAAAAAATGCACAAAACTTATATTTGTTTTCTCCAATTGAGTTATAATGCTCAATGGTACCATCTTCAAAATCATTCCTGGAATAATTTGATTCTTCTAGAGTTTGACAAAAGAGCTTTATGACATAAATTTTGTCGCTGTCAAACTTTAAAGTATCAGTTAGTAACATATAAATTCTAGATTATTACTTTAATCCCATCAATTTCCTTAACATATATAAAGCATAAATGGCTCTGATCATGAGGACTTGGCCTACTTAGTTTCAACTGGTTTAACAATTAGAAACAAGGTCAGATAAAACATATAAGAAAGTTTAAGCGAGATTAAAACACTTACAAGAGGGACACTCTCAGCCATAATATGCATAAATGGTTCATTTCAGACTGAAATTATTTCTACATATGGACATCAACCTATCGAAAAGGAGGTTAGTTAGCTGTATATTTAATCCAATAAGTGTTTCATCATTAGGTTAAACTCATGTGTGCTTATCAAGTATCAAGAAGCAAAAGATTTGCTGCTAACAATGATATTTGCATCTAGTTCTGCTAAACACTTGAAGAAAGTCTCGGTTTCCTTCAACTGCAATACAATCAAAAGGATTTGTCAATGAAAACCAATTTGTTATTATCAAATAAATTAATTAATTAATAAACAAATCTTTTGAGAACTATTAAACAACTTTGTTTTGTATCCACCAAAAAAGCAGCCACCTAAATGTTTTCAATAAACAATACTTATATCTGAAGCAAACAACACAGTCAAATTTAAAAAATCCACAAAACTTACATTTGCATTCTCCAATTGAGTTATAATGCTCAATGGTACCTTTTCAATGCACAAATATTTTTTTATATATATCTATAGCTGGTTGATCGACATTATTTTGGTCAAAATTGATTTCGGTTTGAATTTGATAGTTCGTGTCTTTATTTGAAATAAATGTCATTTTACAATAATAACATCACGATATCAAAATTTAGGTAGAAAAGGGTATGACGAAAATTGTTAAGGTTTACCATTTTCTACAAATAGCTGTAATGTTTTTCTTTGTTATTGAAGCTTTTTAGATTAGATATTATATTTTGATAACATTACAAATGTTGGTGGAAGAAGAAATACTCATACTCATTAATAAGTCTTTTAATATTTTTCTGTTTCAAAATATGTATGAGATTTTATTTTATACCACAATTAAATTAATATATATATTATGTATTAAAAATATTATTAAATATAAATAAATTATTCAACCAAATAGATAGATTACAAAATATTTTAGCTAAAAATTTTTAATAAAATTAAGAATTACTTATAAAATAAAAATATGTTACATATTAAAACATCAAAACTCTCTAAAATATCATACAATACAAAATAGAAGGAGTATTAAATATTATTTGAACTTTAAAATTTAACAAGTATTAGTATCATTATACATTTTATTGTATATATTTAATAAAAATCTATTTCAATTTATTATTATCAACAAAATTAAACAAAATAATATATTAGTTACTTAAAGGCAAACCGATTAGTTTTTCAATATGGGTGAAATTTTTTAAACGACACTAGATCTTGATCCGCGCTTTGCAAGCGTTTAATATTTTAGGATGCAAAATTCCACTAATAACTTAACAAATCTTTTGTTAATTTGAAAGATTTTGTGTATTTAAAATATTTTTTGCATTTAAATCAGTGTTTTTAAATTCAACCCGAACCTGTGACTATACCGGTTAATCTGGTGATCCGACAATTCAATTTAGGTTTTTAAAAATATCTATTTGAAAAAATCACTAAACCCCGAGACCAACTGATTGAACTGATGGATGACTGATATGTAATCTAATTTGATTTAAATTGTTATAATTTCATAATTTGTAATTTTTAGTCCAAGTTTTAAAGTTTATTGTTTTACGGTTTATGAAATTATGACGTCCATACAAAATTTTAATAGAGAAAGCGGTAGATATAAAATAATTAAGTTTAATTATTGTGTTGTTTGGAAACATTAATATGAATATAAAATATATGTATATATATATTGTTTGAAAACATTAATAGTAATATAAATAACAATTATATTGTTTGGAAACATAAATAGTAGTATAAAAAAACATTAGTGATTTAATGTACAGTAAATTTAACTATAAAATGGAAATATATATTTAATTTAAAAACGGTTAGATCCTACACAATGTTTGTTTCTGTTTAAGGCCATGTTCCTTTCTCGAACGCAGCGGTAGAGACCAGCAACCAAAAAAATAACAAGTATGAGAGAGAAATTTCATGTAGTTGTTGTTACGGAGTCGCCGCCCGTAATGATCGCTGGTCTTCTTTTCTGGTTTTTTTGGCCGCTGTTTAAATCAGCGTCTCCTGCATACACCTTATGGTGTCGCTAGCGGCAGAAATTAGGATCTTCCAACACTCCTTTTTCATTGGTTGCTGAGCTGTTCTTTAGATCTCTTTGATATTTTTGGTCGCTGGTTTTGAACGCAGCGTTCCGAAAACGAACAGGGCCAAAAGTGAAGATAGATTTAACTAGAGGGAGTCTTGACAAATAATAGAAAAACAGAGGGAGTCAATGTAGTTAACAAAAGTTACCAGTTATTAAACATTAATGCAATTACAACGACTACAAGACTTCACAGTTAACAAAGCAAATCCAACAGTAATTGATTCAAAGCTGGAACATGAATACAAACACTTCAAGGATTGGATCCAAAATGGTTTCTCTGGTTTGATCTTGGATCAACTCTTGGCGACGGTGCACTGTATCCACTCAGCATCTCTCTGATATTTGAGTACATCACTGACTGTGACGCCTCACCACCACCACCACCACCACCACCACCATTTCCACCACTTTTTTCTTGCTCTTTCAACTTCTGAAACAGATACTCTTTCTCTGCCTCCGCCTCGCTCAGCCTCTGTTTCAAGTAGTTACTCGCATACTCCTCCTCAGTCCTCTCCTTCTTCGCCTTCACGATCCTCTCCAGCCTCTCCGCTTCCATTTTCGCCTCGTTCGCTTTCAGCTGAAACATCTCCGCCTCGGCTTGTTTCAGCCTCACGATCCTCTCCACTTCCTCTATCTGCTGTTTCTTCTTCTGCCTCTCCATCTTCAGCTCCGCTACTTCTTTAGCTTTCTCCTCCATCTCTCTCTCGCATTCCTCGAGCCCCATCCTCGCTTTCTTGTACATCCTCGTCTTCTCCTCCCCCACTATCTCCATCTTCCTCAGTGTCTCCTTCACAACTTCGGCGATTCGGTTGCACGCGTCTTGAGGTGCTATCATCCCTCCACCTTCCCCGTTCTCAAGGCTCTTTGGCGAGTCCAACTCAATTTCTTCACTCACAAGAAAAATGGTCAAGACAAAAGAGAAACTTTATAAATTAATACTCCATAAATAAATTGATGAACACAATAATTAATATGTTTTTTCCGGTTAAAATATGACATAACTCGATAAAATAATAAGATAATAATATTTCAAAAAAAATATTATAAACAATCCTATAAAAATCATAAACTAATAATTATAATATATATAAATTTTATATGCTTTACCTTGGAAGAACATGAGTATCAACTTGGCAGCTGTTGCTTCAGCCAAACCACCTTTAATCTTATCAATAATCTCCTCACACTTCCAGAACAGCTTCCTTCCTCTCGTATCTTCACTCCCACGGAATATCCTCCTCACGAAATCAAGCTCCTTCACCAAAGCTTCCCTGTCCCAGTTCGGCACACAGTGGTGAAACACGTCTTTAACCCAACCGAGCAGCTCAGAAGTACGGTTGCAGGCTCGGCACTTGAACAGCATCTCCCCCATCCCAGCTACACTCTTAGCCGAGACTCCCATCGAGATCTCTCCCTCCCTGATGGCACAGTCCGTATGCGTCCAGTGAGAACACACGTCGCATCCGATCCAGCGGCACGTGTCGACAGCAAAGTCGAACTTGGTGCAGATCACACACATGCAGAGGTTGCAGAAGCCTTTCCTAATGGCACACATCTCGCAGGAGCAGTCGTCGGCGGGGAGCTCGTTTTGGCAACCCAAGTTTCTGCACCGTCTGTACAAGAAGATCTCGATGAGATTGGTCTGAGAGAGGTTCATGTTCGGATGCAAGAACGTTTGGATTTTAGTCTTTATCACCACGAGGATCACCAGCTGCACTCTGTGAGCCCTCACGAGCGTCTTCGAAGTCAGATCCGAACGCGTCTGAACGATATTCTGCAGGAACATAAACTCTTCGCCGGGCTGAGAACCGTTTCCATCGAGGATAGCTTTGAGCCCGTTCTTCAACTCCTCGAGGTACACTTCAGGTAGACGTTGCATCCTCTCGGAGACTAGCTCCACTCTCTCTCTAGCTATGTCGAGTAGAGACACCTTGTCGGCGACTGTGACTGACTTCCCGCTGCTCTCTGTCTTCTTCGGCATGATGGGGTTCGAGGTCGGCCAGGTCTCTTGAGAGCTGGCGCTCTCGGCTGGTGATTCGCGGACGATGATGCCGGAGCTGGAGCGTGAGAGGTGGGGTGGATCTGAGGATGCGAGGGAGAGAACGGTTTGGAGCTGCTGCTGGCGTGGTGGTAGCATTTGGTGTGGGAGGTTGGATCCTGATGATGTTCCCATCAAATTAAAAATGTCCTGCAAAAGAAAAGGGAATAATTACATTTAAGTTAAAAAAAAAACAAAGGAGAAACCTTTCAGACACACACAATCTAAGTGACGTGAAGTGACCATAACATCTGGTAAGAAGTACGATTCTAACCAACTAAAATGACGTTTTTGAGCTTATAAAAAATTTGAGTCTTTTCGTCCAGACACTCACACCGACATATGAAAAACTACATCCTTCTTGTTCAATTGAGCTGAAGATCAATCACTAGTGGAAGCTCAGAAAAAACATAAAAGACAGAACAGACAGTGTCTAGAACGAAAGTTCAAAGAATCTGTCTGCGACGTGGATTGAACGCTAGAAAAGTCAAACACGAATCTTTTTTAAATCGGGAGTTAAAAGATGTACAGACATAAAACTGAATCAAACCCTCAAAACCACGATTTAGAGAGTTATCAACTTTCTCGTCAGGAAAAAAAAAAGGACTAATAAAAGGACTCACCGGAGAGATGAATGGAGAGCGTTACGAGTCGCGGAGGACGAAGAACAATTGGTGTGAGAACCCAAAGGGAAAGCTTGAGACTAACAAATGGAAACTTCTTATCTTTTTTTAATTAAAAACTAAATAAAGTCGTACAGCTGCCAGTTAGTAATACATAACGGTAACCTGACCAGCCGGTGACTTGTGTTGACTTTTGAGCGGAATGTATCTTCCCAACGCTTACGTCGGGCCCCCGTCTCAAACCAATCAAATTCATACGCAAACAACGCCCTTGCATTTAATTTTAAATCACCGGGAGTCCCGGAAGTTTTAATATTGTCCAATTAAACCCCAAAGATCAAACCTCTTGGTTCTTCTTATTACATCCAAACAAGGAAGTTACTGAAAACAAGCACAACATTCTCAATCTGTCTAATATAGCTTACAGAAAATTATTGACTCATTGGTCATTGTTGCTAGATTAAGAATTCTCGAGCTCTACTTATGTTGCTGCTATAATAAAACACGAAACAATATGATATGAGAAACTGAGAATCGTAGCAGGACAGGGATATTTTTTTAGGCCTCTGTTCATTTCTTCCCATCCACTTCGACTGGTTCAACCACTTCAGCTTCTAACAGCTCTGCATTGTGAGTTTGTGTCATATGCTGCTGTGCCTGGACCTCGGGGCTTGACCATTTCCCGGAAAGAGCAGTATCCATCATCTCATATATCTTTCCACCGAGCTCTGCTGGATTCTCGGGCTGTACGTATTCAGAAACAACTAAGGTTTTTACTGATCTCATTTTAAGGAAAGAGAAGGAAAGAACGTTTTGATATTAGACTGCACGTAAAGGCTTACCGTGAAACCACTAGAAACTAGTGCTGCATCATACATAAGATCTATGGCTTTCATCGCTTCTTCATCATTTGGGTTACTCTTGTAAGCAGCCTGTGGAAACAAGAAAAAAAAAAATTACGTCAATATCGAAAGCGGCTTTTAAATTTATTCTGATAGCCAAGAAAGTCCAAGTGATGATGATTGGTGACTTCACATTTATGTTCTTGATAATCGAGTGGTCAGGATTGATCTCAAACACTCTCCTCCCTTTCATGAACTCGAGGCTTGTTGTGTCACCAGCTGACTGGGCCTTCATTAGCCTGCCCAGATAACATATTCTCTGTAAGTTCACCAGGAAAAACCATCGGACAAAACAAGTTCTCACTTAGTCAAAAGGTTAATCTTACCTCTCCATATTGGCTGACCAACCAAATTTACCAGATACAAGAACACAGGGGGATGAACTGAGACGGCTCGAAATTTGAACACTGGCAACCTTATCGCCCAATCGTTTCTTTATCCAATCACATGTCTGCCCAAACTCCTTTTTGGCAGCTGCCTCTTTCTCCTCATTCTTGTCACCTGTCAATACAGAGAGTGTTATTATGCGACTCAGTGGGATTACAGAACATCCCAAATCAAGGGATTATTGCATCAACCACTTGCCTAGGTCTAAGTCTTCCTTGCTGATGTCGATAAAGTCCTTATCCTTGTAAGATTTCAAGCTCTGTATGGCAACTTCATCAATGGGTTCTACCAGATATAGTACCTATAATCAAACAACACAGAATTATCAATCACCTATTCATCTCAGAATCAATAGGAATATTTGCAAGGAGGTAGGAAGTGCTACCTCAAGCTCCTTCTCCAGAAGCTTCTCGAGGAAAGGTGCATTCTTAGCACTTGTAATGCTGTCGGAAGCAATGTAATATATAGCTTTTTGTTCAGTTTTCATATTCTCTACGTACTCATCCAAACTGATCATGTCATTCTCGCTCTGGGAGGAGAAAAATCGAAGCAATGGAGCTATACGCTTGTGGTTCTCACGGTCCTCGATGCATCCCAGTTTTAGGTGTTTGCCGAAATTATCCCAAAACTTTTCATAGTCCTGTGTTTAAGTAAACAGAGTAACGTGTCACTCTTACTCGCCAGGAGCAGTGATTAGTAACAAAAGAAAGAGATAAATGTTATACACATACTTCTCTATTTTCACTCAAGGAAATGCCCAAAATCATATCGAAAGCTTTCTTCACCAGACGCTTCTTCATGATACGCACCTTTGCGACACAATAAAAAAATGTACGGTTAACGATACACGACAGTTATTATACCAAAACAAAACAGAACATATATCTTGAAGGCCTAGAGTCGAAAATGGATATTAGCACTTACAATGCGGCTTTCTTGAAGAATTTCACGGGAAACATTAAGTGGGAGATCATGAGAGTCCACAACACCCTTAATGAAGCTCAAGTACCGAGGAAACTGTTAACCAAGCACCACAGCAGTGGATATCAGTACAAAATAGAAAGACAAGTTTCTTGAATGACCACACCAAGAGGAACTATTCTCACCAGTTCCCCGTCAAAATCATCTGAGATGAAAACTCGTTTTACATAGAGCCTTATGTTCTTTGTCTTTTGATTAACCACGTCATCCTTCCCCATTGGTGAAACAGGTGGCACGTAAAGGATAGACCTAAACTCGACCTCACCCTACAATAAGGGCATTATCAGTACGAGAATTTAAGAACAATCTATCAATAGTGGATCAACGTGGTGTCACCATTTTCAACAGATACAATGCATAATCTGTTTCAGGTTTTTTTCATGGAGACGTACTATTTCAACAGATGTTTACCTCTGTTGTGAAGTGGGATGATGCCAATGGGTCCAAATACTCGTTGAAAGTTTTTCTGTAGAACTCGTTGTACTCCTCTGTAGTCACCTCCTTAGAGTTCCGAAGCTGCAATAAAGAGAAAAAACTCGTAAAATTGATTCCACTTTTTCATTCTGAGTACCCACAGGACACATCGAGCAGTCCTTACCCAAATGGGCTGTGTCTCATTAGTAAGCTCCCAGTCCCAGTATCTCTCAACAACCTTCTTGGTCTTCTTTTTTCTCTGTTAATAAGTGAAAAGAACATCAACTCTTAGCCAACTATCCCTGCACATCTAGCTATTCTCTGATTCTGATCAGAGTATTTATCTGATGCTGATCGAGACAATTCTAAGAAGAGGCAAAAGGAAGCAAGTATACCTCAGTTTGATCATCCTGGTCATCTTTCTTGGACTCAGCTGGATCATCATCAACTTCAACCTGTATAAGAGAAAACGACATAATGCAAAGCCGGTCAATAAGGTATGAATCTTAGTTGTGTATGGCGCAAGTTCCCCTTGAAGACTGAGCAACTTGGGCATTTATGCGATATTAAAGTTTAAATATATGCCATCACGATGATCATACCTCTTTTGTGTACCCTTTTTCCTGCCACGTGTATATAGGGAAAGAAACAAACTGAGAATAGTTTTTCACGAGCTTCTGAACCCGCTCTGGATCAGCAAATCCTTTGTCATCCGGCTACATTAGGCACCCAAAACAAAAGAGCTTAGGATGAAGGGTCTTTTTGTTACAAAACAAATACTTCAGTTGAGCTACATAATAAAATACCAAAGCATATAACGAACCTTAAGATGCAAAGTAATACGTGTTCCTCTAGGAATGATTAACTGAGGATCAGTCTCTTCCTTAATGGTATAACTGCTTGAACCTTCTTCTCCTTCCCACACATATTGCTTATCAGACTTTGGGCTCTTCGTTGACACAGTAACCTTCAAAAAATATAGATAAATGATACACTAGTCAGTTGGTGAAGATGCGAGCATACCAATGATCATATTACACCAATATCTTAGCGTACCCGATCTGCAACCAAGAAGGCTGAATAGAACCCCACACCGAATTGACCAATTAAATTGTTGTCACCACCCGCATCCTTGTTATCCTGAAATCATTACGAAAATGCTTAGTTGTTAAGTGATTCGCATATAAGATTGGGAAATAGTAGAATCAGAAAGACAAAGTAGGACCTTTAAAGATTTCAAGAACTTGGCAGTTCCACTTTGCGCGATTTTACCAAGGCAGTCAACTAATTCTTCTCGTGTCATACCTATACCTGAATCACTGGAAAAAGGCACACACAGACAACGTCTTAATCCCCTACTCAGTACTCAAATAAATAAACAAAATTATACTTTAGAAAAAAAAAAGAAGATATAGTTAGTGACTTACGTGAGGGTTATTACTCCATTCTCCTTGTCGGCATAGATGCGAATATCAAGATCAGCAGCATCCTTTGAAAGCTCAGGGTTTGTAACGCTTAAATAACGCAGTTTATCCAATGCGTCACTAGCATTGCTGTTGGGAAAGCAAATACATGTAGATTGTTAAAAAAACGAACATAAGGAACATAATTACTAAAACACTTAAAAAAAAAAAAAAAAAATCAGGAGAGAGGATATACCTGATAAGCTCCCGAAGAAACACCTCCTTGTTACTGTACAGACTGTTAACGATTAGGTCCATGAGGCGACTAACCTGCCATTTGTATCAAAACATCAGTATGTAACACACAGACTTGATCACAAACATCAAGCCAACTAAACAAACAAACAAACAAACAAAAAGGAACGTACTTCAGCTTGATATTCGAATTTCTCAGCGGGAGGGGGAGGAGGAGGAGCCTGAGAGGAAGAGTCTGATGCTGCAGCGCTGGATTCGTACCGGTTTCCCATAAACCAATTGGTTTTCATGTTGAAATGAGCCAAGGACTCACTCTTCCTGCACTTTCCATCGGTTAAGGACGAGTACCATCTCGATTCAGTGTCCCCTCTCTTCACATCCTAAGAAGGAACCAAAAAATTAAAAATTACTATGAGTAATCTGGCAGTGTAATTCAGATTCAGAAAGTAACCATCTTTAAACCAAATGAAGGTGGAATTGAGGATGATACCGTGGTAGATGGGGAAGAGCGGGAGATCGAAGTCCCTGCGGCGGCGGCGACGCGGAAGCTTCTGTCGCCGGAGCGGAGGAGAGTAGAGACGGAACGCTTGGAGAGCCTCAGCATAGTTCGCAGCTCTTACAAAACGACGGATATTGGTAGAGAGCACTAGAGCAGTGAGCAAAGAAGAAACGATTGGCGGAGCAAAGAAGGTTTTTAGTAGGGTTTTTTGAGCTAAAAGGCGAAGCTTCTCGATAGGCCCGGGCATAAAATCCGGAACCCGAAATCCGAACCGAACCCGAACCAAAAAACCCGACCCGTTATCCGACCCGAAATGTAAAAAAACCCGAACGGGTTTTGTAGGGTGGTATAAAAAATATCCGAACCCGAAGTGTTATTAACCGAACCCGAACGGGTAACCCGAAAAACCCGAAACTAATAGTTAATATAAATATTTTGAAATATATATAATTATTTTAGTTATTAAATTTAATATTTGTGGTAATATGATATATAATAATAAATATTAACAATGTTAACAATATTAAAAATATTTTAAGTACACAATTAGTTATAAATAAGTAATTTATAATTTGTTCATTGGAATAACAAGTATACTCTCTATAATATAATGTATATTGTTTACAAATAATGTTTGTTTTCATGCTTGATTTAACATTTTATTGTTATTTTAGCAATTTTATGTATGATAGATTAATTTTTATCAATTTAGTTGTTTTTCTTTATGTTTTTCTTTAAGTTTTTGTTTTTTTTACTTTGGTTATATCCGAACCGAACCGATATAATCCTAACCCGAAAGATATATGGTTACTTTATGGGTTTTAGGATGCAATATAATTTTTAACCGAACCCGAAGTGTTATTATCCGAACCCGACCCGTACTAATGAAATTTTACTATGGGACCTAGGAGCGTAAACCCGAAAACCCGAAAATCCGAAAAACCCGACCCGAACGCCAACGGGTACCCGAACGCCCAGGCCTACTTCTCTGATATGAATGTGGTCTAGTTACGGTTTAGGGATAATTACAATTTACAATCGACTCTGAGACATCGAACCCGGTCTGATTGTGAACCGGGGTGGAGTTTTTTTTTGTTTTACAAACCCAAATGGCCCAACAATATGGCTTTGGACAAGTACTGCCTCACCGTGTCAGGAGTCATAAATGGGGCATCGTCGTGATGTACCGGTCCCTCTTCCTCCTATCTTGTCGTTTTGTTGTCTATAACCAATCATCATGTAACTGCGTCGAATTAGTTTTAGGATTAAGACGAGGTGTTATATCATGTTTTCTTTTTATGGTTCTCTTCAATATCATCAGGCATATCAGAACTGGAATCATGGAGAATGTGAATATTCTTCTCAGAATGAGAGATAAGGCATGAATATTCGCACAAGCCATATGCTTAAACATCTGAAAGCAAAGCTCTCTGTATACAACCAAAGTAGAAAACTATAATTTTTCCCTTCTTGCAAGATTTTAACAAGCCAAACAGCATTTTGGCTCCAGTTTGTTTTTTCCATAGTTGCATATAGCTTTTATCTCTACAAACAAACTCAACCCAAAACAAAAAAAAAAAGGAAAAGAAAGGGATGAGAAGAGAGACAAGTAGGTACATAAAGAGAGAGCCAACGTGTAATTGTCAAGATTCAAGCTTTAGAGATACAACTCGAGACTGTCGGTTGCGCTTAGCCGCCTTAACAAAGACTACCGAGAGACAAGACGGTGCCCACCATGGCCTTCGAACTCTCTGCTCGCCTTTCAAGCAAGCCACTGTTAAAAGAAACACACATTTTTTTAGTCCAAATTTTCTGCAGCAACTTCAAAACCGAGGAATGGATAAGACTAAGAGAAACCTTTGATCCTTCTGAGTTCTTTGCAGAGAGTGATGAAGTCTCCCCATTTCATGTGATGCCTCCTTATGAAATGAAGGATCTGTTCGGTTGTAAACACAGACATGCTTTCTAGATATTCCCCATTGACGCCGTTTTCTTTGAAAATCAGGCGGTAGCTCCCAAGGTTTATCTCCTCAAGCCAAGATCCAACATCCTGTAGAATAAAAAATAACAAAAAATCTCCTCATCTACAACTACAAGTAACCCGCAGGACACAGAGTACAGAAGAAAAAATCAATAACAGTGGGATCTGAATGAACTAAACCCATATAAGTGGCCTAATTCTATCTATCCCTCACTAAACATCTTCCTATAGGTAATCAGCAAGTGAACATAACCGAACACACCAGCGATGCCCTGAGGTAAAACCATTTCCGAGTAAATGTCCACATCAACAAAGACATATCCCACACAGACTAGATGAGCAATTGACTTTGGTCGATAAGTAAGAAGAGGTGTAACAATTTGGAGCTTGTCTTATGTAATTGCAATCAATGGTTACACGTAATAAGATACGTTCTTTGAATAACCACCAAAAGAGCAAGGAAAAAAAAGTGATAACAATCAAACATGTTCCAGTTCTTAAGAATCATTATTGGATCAACAACAACCCATTCCGCAAACTAGGGTCATACCTGGAAGAGAATTAAATTGTCTGAATAAATACAGATCAAAACTAGGAAACATGATTACACTAGAGACTCTGCAAACACATAACAACAAGTCTAACGAAAGAAACATGCTCAAAATTGAAGAGGTGGATCAAAGGAAGGAAGGAATGATTGAATTTGAAATACCTCAACAGTCCAGATGAAGAAATCAAGAGGCTCGGGTGGATGATGATGATCTCTGCTGCTCATAGTAGTCGTCTCCTCTGCACAAATGTCCCAATACAAGTCGATCATTTTAGTTTACATGAAAACAAAAAAAGCTCAAAAAGAAAAAACAACATCAAATCCGAATTTTTTTTTATTTTTTTTTTAAAGGAAATCACGAATTCGCTATCCGATTATAAAGAAAGCACGAAACTTTACCGAGGAGACAGCTGTTAAAGATCTGAAATTCAAGCTTTGATTTTTAGGGTTTCAATAGCGAGCGAGAGAGAGAGGAGACGATGATAGGTTGGGGACAAATGGGACCATAACTGAAACTGTGCTCTCTTTTTCTCTCTCTCTCTCTTACTCCACGCGCCACCGTCTCTCCATTTTTTATTTGAGTTTTTAGTAATTGCAAATTAAAATTTGATTAAAAATCACAATTTGTCATGTAGTTAAGATGCTGTTAGTAAATGCCAAAGTGGCAAGTGACACTCTATCTGGTTCGCCTCTCTCAGATACTTTTCTTCTGTATATGGAACAAAAATAAACTTAGTAGACATTAAGAAATGAAAAATATAAGAATTTTTTACTCTCTAGTCCACTTTCTGACTTTGTTATATCATCTTCAGCCACTTCTAGCTGGAGACATACTTTATAATGTGGCAAAGACTTTAGTGCCTTCTGACTAAAGAATGAACCAATTTCCTCAGGCTTTTTCTTTATTTTCACTTTACGTTTTCAAAATTAGTAGACCCCATATTTTTCTATGTGTGTACTTTACCATTTCAAAATCAATTTTCAAACCCTAATTCCTTATTTCATCTTTTCTCTCAGCTGCCGAACTCATCTCTCTCGAATTGTTTTCTAGTTACCATATTCCCAAACTCTATTCCCAATCAACGCTTCATTGATTCTCTTCTTCTCTATTAATCACAGATTTGCTTTCCTTCCGAGTGTGGATGAGCTAGGGATTCGACGTCGGCGAGATCGGGTAGCTGCAGTGGTACTGTTTCAGAGAGTGGATGAACTTGGGATTCGCAGTGGGTGAGCTCGGAATCTGTCATGGGTGAGCTCGGGGTAGCTGTGATGGAGTTTTAGAGGGTGGATCGATGAGCTTAGGATTCACCGTGGGTGAGCTCAAGAACATAAGTGAGTGAGTTATGGATCTCTCGTGGGTGAGATTGGGAAATGTCGTGTTGGAGTTTGAGAGAGTGGATGAGCTGCAGGGTTGTTATCTCCGATTTGATTTGTCTAATAATCTTTGTCCACACAACCTTGATGACAGCTGTGGGCCTGTGGCGACGAGGCTGTTTTCTCTGTCGTTGGCTTGTCCATGGATGACTTCAAGAGATGTAGTAATCAAAGGGTGGAGACGAGACTGTGACGGAAGGAAACAGAGTCTCCCCTGTAACCGCCATGGTTGTGGAACCCCTCAATGCTGCGATTCAGATTCATCAATTGTGGGAACAAAAACCTAGTTCATTACTGATACTGGCGGAGAGCCAGAGACTTATGGTGGTTATTCGTTGGCTAAGTACTACACGTCATTGGGTTTGTTCGTTATTTCAGTTCCAGATCTTTGGTCTCTTATCAAACGCTCCGTCAAATCAAAGGTTCGAACTTTGGTCTCTTACTCTGATTCACCATCAAACTCTTGAAACCAATGTTTGGTTTTTTTTTGATAGTGAGGAAGACCTTTGTTGTCAGCGAAAGAAAATGAGTCAAGAAGGAGCCAAAGCAAGTTGCTGAAGAGATTTTTTCTTTCTTCACAAGGAAGAACTTCAACATCACTATCGTGGAGAAACAATCATGTAAGCTCAATCAGAAGAAAGTTTCAAATTTTAGTTTTAATAGGCCATGTTAACACATTTTCTTTCAAAACCTTGTCCTTTTTTTTTTTTTGAACAACTTCAAAACCTTGTCCACAATACATTTTATGCATCTTGTCCACAATTCATTTTTATTTTTAAATATTGATCTTTAGAAGATCATCACCAATATTTCTCAGAAGTGCACTGGAATCATCAGATCACTTTCCAATAAACAGCTCTAACAAAATTTGTTAATGGAACTTACCGACTAACTATATAATAGAAAATCTTGTCCACAAAGTTAAATTAAGTATATGTTTAGTCCTTTACAGGTTGTGTTCTCGTCCATAACACTCATTTTTGTAACATTTGTATGTCTATAACTTACATGTCCACTATTTTGTTGTCCACTATTTCTGTATCCATAATGTTTGTTCGTCACATAATGGTCGTCTATCCACATAATGTTTATCTATTTTTCTCCATCCACAAATCCGAAAAACCATAACATACTTATATGGATTGAACATGTATTTGTGGACGCGATAGCATCCACATCCATGAAATATATGAAATATGGAAGCATGTCACATGCTATACTGCTGATTTTAATATGAGACAGTCAGATTAATACTTTTTACGATCTTGTGGTCCTTATAAAAATCTAACTATCGAAAAACCTCGTAAGTGTTTAAAAGCTAACTCAACAAAAACAATACTAACAAGTGGGAAGGGCAAAAAAGTCCAGAAACTCTCTCGATTTCTGTAAAAGTATGCTACAAGTGAGAAGTGGCTTAGGATGCAAACAAAACTCAAAAAATGACCTATTAAATAATCAACTCAAAATATAAAATTCATAAGCTTTTTCAGACAAATTTAATTAGTACTCTTTTCCTTTTTTCTATTCAGTTTATACCAAATGCTATTTAATTGGAAATGAAGCCAAGCTATGAAGGAAGAAAAAATGTATAGGATTTGGGAGAAAACAGTTGGATGTTTCAAAGTCATTAACCAAACTCAAAGTTGAGATACACGTGATCATCACTGGTCATACTATACAGTTAATTTGACCTTTGGGGTGTAATCATGGACCACAAATCTTCTCTTCTTTCAAACTCCATCAAAACTCTCTTGCTGACCTCATCTCACTTCTCAATCTCTTCTCCCAAAATATCACAATCCTCTCATGTCACTTGTTCTGTTTTTTTTTTCTCACTTTAAAGAAAGATCCATAAACAACGGAGTCAAAAGAGGTAAACACATAGCCTCATTAACAAGTAACCCCCCCCTTTTAAATTTGTAGACAAATTTAGTGTTAGCAAAACAAACAGTTTTAACACAAAGCATGGAAAATTAGAACGCATGGAGGATTGTTTTGATTAGCTAAACTGTTCTATAACTTAGATACACATAGGATTGATTCAAACATTTGACCGTTCCAAACATATCTCGAGCCTTTTGATTCCCCCAAAACTCAAAAAGGATTGCAAAGTCAAGACTCGTCGTCTTCACAGGCCTCTGCAGCTGAAATCTTAGAATCAAGATTGTTCATCAGAGTCTCTGACACATGCTTAGCCACAGAGATCATGTCAAGGATGACGCTCGGGTCTAAACCAGACCCTCCTCTTTTGGTTAACCCACAGATATGTCCCGCCCGGTTTACGGATATAGACACGGCTGAGCTCATCTGAGACTCCTCTTCCGCTGTTGCATCAACTATGTAATGATTCCCCACCTGATAATAAACCAAAGACAAGAGCATTTATAATGGATGCTAATAAACTTTACCTTAAGAAGATGTCTATTGTGTGATTCAAACAATGCTTACTTTAGTTAACGTGACTATGACCGGGACACTGGAAGTGTCAAACTGTTGATACTCTTCGTCGCTGATGTCAATCTCTGGCTGCTCATCATCGGCTACTTCAGCTGAAACTTGGACTTTTGGTATAGCTGTGTTGGTTAAAGCAGCCTGAAGGGAAGCATTAGTCAACAAGTGTACCAAACTACCAATTTGCAACTTATCTTAAAACTACAAAACCAACTAAAAGACAAATAGACTGAACCAATCTACAATCACTTAAACGAAAGACCCTTTCTCTGTACCTTGATGGCAGCACCAAGTGCATCCAATAGATTCCCATCGGAGCTAATGACAAGGCCATCTATGTAAAGGTCCCAGCAGACTCTTCCTTCTTTGATCAAAAGCGAAGATAGATTTATACCAGCCCCTGCAAAACCAAAAATTGCTATTAACATTATAAAAGCTGAAAGCATAATAACAATATGTAATTAGAAAGAAAGTTTCATAAAAAATGATTGCAAACCTGCTCCACTTTTGCCACCAAGAAGACAGATTTGAAGAGCCAAAGCAAGCTCAGAAGACAACTCCTCACCTCCTCTCCCCTGAGTAACAGAAATTTACAAAATATTAAGCCGTCTTAGAGACTTAAGACCCCACAAAAGCTTCAGAATTTGAAGACAAAATGATGAATATAGACCACATTAAAAGCTCACCCCGAATGTTGGTTCTGCTGTTGGACTGCAATCGATGAAAACAGCAACTTTCCCTTTATCAGGCTGAAGAGAACTTGGCCTCCCAAGCTCAGCCTGCAAGTACACACGACCACTGCCTTAACATTCATAGTAAAACAGTAACACTTCTCAGTTAACAATGACAGTAAAGAGAGAGGATAAAGGAAGTACCTTTACACTGGCAATCACATCAGTTCCACCTATCCTAACTCTAGCTGAACCATTAGCCTTAGAGCCAAACAAAACAGCAATAGAGAAAGTAAGCAAATCTGTTGAAACATAACCATCAGTTCTCGGAGATTTATAACAATTACCTGAGGAATAACACCGGTTTCGACATAGACGTCACGGTAAGTCAATCTTTTCCGACCATCAGTTCGAAGATCTTGAGCGATCCCACCTTTAATGAAGTTTTGCTCCCCAAACGAAACCCCCACCATTACTACACACAGACACAACACTCAGCTCTGTTTCTGAGTAAAGTACATAACTTTATGCAGCACAATAAAAAAAAAAGAGAATGTAACCAACAAATCTTATTTACCTTCCTTGAGAATTCGATAGAAGACAGCACTCTGAAGTTCCCCGGCGAACCGTAGCGGCGAGTTTTGGATTGGTTTAGGTTAAAAGAAGCAGTGACAACTTGCCGGTAGGGTTTAAAGATGGCGTGAACGTTATTATTGACTTTTATTAAGGGTAATTTCGTCATTAACTCTATACTTCTGTTTGATAAAAAAAAGAGCTTATAATTTCTGTAAAGTAGACAAAGTGCTTTTTTTGGTCGAAGTAGACAAAGTGTATAGTTGCTGATTCATAAGGGAACTCATCATGACTCATAAGCCCGTATGGTTCCTTCATCTAGAGTCTAGAGAGTTGATGTTGTGTGCCTCTTTGGTTGCTTGCTTCACAATGCTAACATGTGCTCTCAAACAAATATATATTTAGCCATCATGCATGTTGTGTGTCTCTTTGGTACATATTCCTAACATGCAATTCTCAAACAATATATTAGCCAATAGCCATGTGTAAAAAGGTAGTGTGTATACAAAAGATGATGGTGAATGTTGGGTCCATAATAATCTTGTCCTCTCGCTTTTTCTTCCCAATGCCCTTATCCTCAATCTAAGGCCTTTAACTCAATTAAACTGCAGAATCTAATTCCAGTTTTAATCTTAACTAGATTTTGACCCGCGCTTTTGAAGCGCGGGATATTTTACGATGAAAAATTTCACTAATAATTTGACAAATATTTTGGTAATTTTTAAAGAGTGTGTATTTAAAATATTTTTGCATTTAAATCAGTATTTTTAAATTCAACCCGATTGTGATTATACCGGTTAATCCGGAGATCTGACAATTTAATTTATGTTTTTAAAATATTCATATTAAAAAATCACTAAAACCCGAGACTAACCGATTCAACTGATGGATGACCGATATGTAATCTAATTAGATTTAAATTGTAATAGTTTCATAATTTGTAATCTTATAATCGAAATTTTAAAGTTCACTATTTTGCAATTTATGAAATTATGACGTTTCTACAAAATTTTAAAGAGAAAATGATAGATATAAAATAACTAAGATTAATTATTGTATTATTTGGAAACATTGATAGTAGTATAAAAATATATTGTTTGGAAACATTGATAGTACTATAAAGAAATAAGTATATTGTTTGGAAACATTGATAGTAGTATAAAGAAATAAGTATATTGTTTGGAAACATGGATAGTAATATAAAGAAATGAACATTAGTGATTTAATGTATGTTTAACTATAAAGTATAAAGGTGTATTTAATTTAAAAACTTACAAAATAAATGTTAGGTCCAAAAGAATGTTTCTGTTTTAATAAGATAGATGAGAACAATAGTCTGATCTGAGACGTTGCATCAATAATATCATACTCTTGGGAGACAAGAAACTACTCTGAATCAGATTGTCATCCAACAACATAAGAAACAAGACAATACATTAAATAAAAAACTACAACAACCTGCTTACTTAACACAAGATTTTTTTACTACCCTTGCTTCTTATGGTTGCAAGCATTGCTTTCTTAGTCCTCCGAGCTTCTTCTGGTTTTCTGGTAACCAAGGCTTGAAAGAACCAGCACGAGTAACATTCTTCAAGTAAAAGAAAAATCCACGCAGCAGCTTCAGTCTCGCCTTATCATCACCATCCACACGTCTGTATTCTTGATCGAAATCAAACACCTTCTCGAGATAGGAAGGTCCCAGGTCAGGAGTCTCGTAGTTGCGTACTCTTCCCTTTCTCAGTTCTCTATATCTACTCACTCCTTTTTTCTCTGACACATCACCAGAGAGCCTCAACAACTCTCTTTTATCATACGGTTTCTCCAGAAGATCCATTAGCTCTTTCGTAAACAGACAGTTTCTACTCTCATCCTCTTCTGTAATATCTTTCTCGAGATCGATCACGGTCTTGCTCTTGGACACCACAAAAGGTGTACTTCCTCCACACGAGAAGGGAGAATCACTGACCATAATCATATCATCATCATCATCAGAACAAGACTCAATATCCTTTTCACTGGCCATTGTGGGAGTTGGACCAGGCACTGTTGTTGAGTCTTTAAGAGAGTCTACAAGCCATGTGAGGTAGCTCATGTAATCTTTATCCGCTACACTCTTCTTCCTTGACCCTACAGGTACTCCTTTGTTGCTTTGGGTCACTGGAACAGTCTCGGCTACATCCTTAGGTTCTGTAACAGCCCTTGAAGTCCCTGTTGCCTTTGACTCTGACATCTTCTTAGCTTTGATGTCTCTTTGGGTGGTGGTTTCTTGAGCTCTAACAAGCGGAACATCCCTTAAAGTGTCAACCTTTGTTGTTGACTCTGACACTTTTCTAGCTTTGTTGTCTCGTTGGATGACTTCTTTGGCTCTAACATTGCGTAAAGTGTTAACCTTTGTTGACTCTGACATCTTCTTAGCTATGTTGTCTCGTCGGATGGTGTCTTGAGCTCTAACCAACGGAACATCCGTTAAAGTGTTAACCTTTGTTGACTCTTCTGACACTTTCCTAGCTTTGTAGTCTCCTTGGATGGTTTCTTGAGCTCTAACCAACGGAACATTCCTTAAAGTGTTAGTCTTTGTTGACTCTTCTGACACTTTCTTAGCTTCGTTGTCTCGCTGGATGGCTCTAACCAACGGAACATCCCTTAAAGTGTCAACCTTTGTTGACTCTGACATCTTATTAGCTATGTTGTTGTCTCGTTGGATGGTTTCTTGAGCTCTTACCAAAGCAACATTCCTTAAAGTGTTAACCTTTGTTGACTCCGACACTTTGCTTGCTGTTTTGTCTCGTTGGATGGTTTCTTGAGCTCTAACCAACGGAACATCCCTTAAAGTGTTAACCTTTGTTGACTCTTCTGACACTTTCCTAGCTGTGTTGTCTCGTTTGATGGCTCTAACCAACGGAACATCCCTTGAAGTGTTATTAACCTTTGTTGACTCTGACATTTTCCTAGCTTTGTTGTTGTCTCCTTGGACGTTAACTTGGTTCCCTGAAACCCTAGCAGACTCTAACTCAGCCATCTTCCTCTTTCTTCGTTCAGCAGCTCTGTTGTCTCGTTGAATGCTTTCTCGGATTGTAGTTTCCCTCTTTCTCTTTTGAGAAACTCTGCTCTTGATTGGTGGTTTCTTCTTCTCAGTACCACCACCACCACCAAGCTTTGAATCACCACTAGAAAACTCGAAACCAAGATTACGAGTTTCAGACTCTCCGTTGTCATCATCAAAGGGAGGGAGAAAAGTGTTGTCTCCTCTAAGACGATGATCGAAGAAGAGCTTGTACTCATCATCGACCAATATAAACCGTTTGCATACACCGTCATTATCCATAGCTGAGAATCTGCGTTAGCAAATATAAGATCAGAGAGAAGAAAACAACTCTAAAAAGATCAAAACGTTTGTCAAAAGTGAAGGAATAAAAAGGATGAGAGAAAATGTAGAATCAGACATACATACCGTTTGATGCAGAGTCTGCTTTGTGAATACAAAACCAAAGAAAGTTTCCAAAAGAGAGGAGCAATCAGGAAAAAAGGGAACTAATGATATGTTAGGGTTTAATTACTTTTGTTTAAATTTTGGAATAATTAAAACGAAATTATGGAGTAAAAGGGAATATGAAGAGACGAGAGAGAGTAACCACCGTAAATAATTTAAACATTTATCAATAAGAAATTGCAAACTAGAGTAAATTCCAGCCAACTACCATCCTGACTGAAAGAGAGGTTTCAGAGGTTCCATTAATGGTGTGATTATCATCAATTGATAGATGTAAAATATATGTATTGTTGAGTTGCTATCAAAGTCTGAGTAGCCTGAGTTCTCTTTAAGAGTACATGTACTAGTCTCTGTTGACCACACACGTTATGTGTGCAAGAAATTGTTATTTGTTCTTTTTTTTTTTTGGAAGACCAGTTATACACACAGAATATTGATGTCCTATTAATTGTTGTTTTGATGATCAGATTTACGAAATCATGCAAATATCATAAAAATGTTTTGGATGATGGTGATGATGGTATTAACCATTTCCATCATCAAGAAACAAATGCTTCACTAGCTTATCGAGAAGCATTATTATGTTAATAAAGCATTGTGTCTTTAAAAAGAGTTAAAGAATCTGTGGTACATTTTAACTTACGAGGCAAGATAAAATACTGAGGGGCTAAAAACAAAACCCTTAATAAAAATAAACTCAATACTACTTTCTTTAGACACGAGACATGCCGAGTTTGCGTTCAAACAAACGACGCAGAAGATAAACTTGGAGGACACTTGCACCGATCAATGCAAACGACTCGAACAAAGCTTTGTGTACTGCTCTTTTGCTCATGTTCTCGTTCACTACAATACAACCAACAAAGATCAAAACCATATTAATATCTCGCAAGCCAAAAAAAATAAAAAAACTCATTAGATCTTATATAAAAGAGTATTGTTACCAATGGCTTGACGATCGGTCTGAGCCTCTAACCAATGCTGTTCAAACTGAATGTTGTAAAGCGCCTCCTCTAGCTTTGATATTTGCTCCATCAAAGGAGTGAAATGCTCTGCAACCAAAAAAAAAACAATCTTCAGCCTAAAAACTCAAATCAACCGGCACAAAACCAAATCCTCACCGTCCTTTGCGTGCTGATCGTAGTAGGCAAAGTGACCGAGCTGCACATCGAAGTCGATGGTTTCGTGGTAAGGAGACTTGTTAGTGAAACAGAAACGGTAAACCCCTTTCTTCTGGACAACAAAGTCGTGCTTGGCACTGATCTGCTCCCTGAAGTCATGAACTTGTTCCCCTGTTGGCCCATGTATCTGTTACAAAAAACACCAAAATAAAAACCCTAATGGCCACAAGATACAAACTCTATAGAGAAAATCATTTTTTTCTATATCAATAATAATACAGAGCTAATAAAAAGGGTTGAGTCATATATACCACAAGATCTACACCATCCTCGTTAAAATGCCACTGAGAATCAGACTTGATGACGACGAAAGAGACGTGAAGGGTGTCGCCTTCGTATTCAGCCTTGTGGGAGAAGCATTCTTCTCTGTCTATCACGAATCTAATCCCTAACGCTGCCTGGAAGCTCAACGCGAGCCCTAATATTAAGATCGTAGCCTTCAAGCTCATCTGCCAACAGATAACATATTGAATTAAATTCAATTTAAAAAAAACGTAATTCAAATCCTTTTCGAAGCATCACTGATTATACGATAAATCCAAATTGAATTGATTCCGGTTTCGATTTTTACGAGGTGATTTGATTTCATTTCAGATAGAGAGAGCAAGAGAGATTTACCTTTAAAGGGTGATAGATAGATCGGAGTAAGAAGAAGGTGGGAGAGAAAGAGCGAGTTCGTTTCAGAATCGGACACGGTGTTATTCTGTTTTGACTGAAACACCCGACAAGCACCATCAACTATAAACGGCGTCGTTTTCAGCTATTTGGTCAGCGAGCTCACGTGGCGTGATGTAATTGGTTGTAAGATACCTTTAGACCATTGACATATTACCACGTCACTATATACCATATTAACAACTCCATAGACTAAAACGTTTCTTTGGGAGATAAAAAGTATCAAAACGTTTAACATCAAGCTCGATGATATTTAATTATTTATGTATTCTATAGACCAAGAAAAAAGTGTAAACATCGACAGAGAGATTGTACAACAGCAATACATACCAAATACATTTTTGCTGGAAAAAGGAGTAAATTATATTTTGAAGCACAATGCAGCAGCCTACCTTTAATAAAGCAGTTTACTCATTCAACAACAACACTCACTGCTTGAAGAAGTTTCTAATTCCACTAAAAAGGCGTAGAGCCTTCAGCTCACCGCTTCTTATATCTCTTAGTCTCCTCCTCAGAATCTGAACCCCCCCAAAAAAAAACAGAGTTTACAAAATATCATGGATGTATCCACACAAATTTTATGCTAGAAAGTGATTTTCTTACGTATTGAGCACGGTAGAGTATCCTACGCTCGCTGGTGGACAAGTCTACAGCTAGCTGTTTAAGAAACGCTTTTCTGTTCAGTTGTTTTGGAGATGTTATGTCCAAATCCATTGATCCACTTTCCTACAATTTATATAATGAGCAAAAAACAAAACCATAAGTTAGATGTAGAGAGAGCAAGACATTATATGTTTCTTAATTTTACCTTTAAAAATCTGCTGTACTTTGATATGCTTGTCTCGCATGAGTCTAGTATGAACTGCAGTGCTTCTTCCTCTAATTCCGGATATTTTAGATCCTTATTTGTTGATGATTTATTCGAAGCAGCTTTCGCCATCTGAAAATGGATAGATATTTAGGAATGAGATGGGAAGTCTCTTAAAGAAAAGGTTCATGATGGATTGAGTAAGCCAAACAACCTCTTCAAAGCTGTTAATCATATCTGGCGGGCTCACAACTAGATAAGCATATGCCATCAGCTCCAACGGCCAACCAGTGATTCTTACGGGGAAGCATTGAGGCCTGCCATGCCAGTGAGCAGTTAGTTGATCAAGAGAAATCTAACTAAAGCTTGAAAGGGAAAGAGTTTTCTGATTACGTGGATAGTCCGTGTTTCTTTAGAGCATCCAGCTTTTCCTTGTAACACTTGTCATTTTTTCTTAGTGACAGTGCCAGCTCTACTGAGTCACTAGGATTGGTTCCTTCTCTGGGTACAAACCCATATGATAGCAGCAGCTCTCCGTTTGATTTGTTCCCATACGATATGAAAACCTGCACAAAGGTGTCGTGTATTGAAACATATTTAGACATCCACTTTAACTTCAGTGCTCAAGTTTAGCTGAATGTAGACCAAATCCGAACATTTGAAATGATACAGAAGTGCAATTAGTTCTTGATTTAGTGGAGAATGAATCTATATAGGGTTTGTTTACCTGCTCACCTGGTTGATATGGTCGATCAGCTGTAAAGACAACTCCTTTTGAAGACTTATCATAATCCAGGTACGTCTCAACCTGTCCAAGTAGAGTTTGAATTTTTACTAACATATTAACTTAACCATTATAAGAGCTAATTTGGTTAAAAGGATGTGCAGAAGTACCTCACAGTTATGATTAAGCATATCTGCCCATGGAACTAAGGCAAATCTTCCATCCATAGATGGCAACCGTACCTGTGTTAGAAAAGTTTTAAGTCTGAATTGACAGAAACAAAAGCATGCAGCACACTCTTTCCTTGAAAGGAAAGAGATATGAAAAATAGCTTTAGGGTTGTAAGTGGTCATTTTTCTAGACTAAATAGTGCCGTAGACGGCTTTATGGTACAAGCAAGTCATGCAAGGATTAAAGAATAACTGAATGTCTGATGTTTCAATAAATACAGTTGCATCAACTAAAATGAAGCAGCAAATGGTTGCTTTTGATGAAGTGGTGCTTACCAACCGTGAGAATAGAATTCCGAAAGACCACTTAAACGTCTCATCATTGAAAACCTGCAAACCAAAGAATAGCAAACTCGTATACATCTTCACAATAAACTTCAAGATTTATAGAACCAAAACCACTTGCAAACACACAACAAGTGCACATTGCAAGTTTCAGAAATTAACACCTCCACAAAACAAAACAAAATAAAAAGTCTGACCATGAAGATTTTACTTTAGATTCTACAAATGGTTCTTCTTTTATTATATAATAAACTCAACAGGCGTTTGAATGGGAAACAGTAAGCTGTATACTCGTCTCTCAATTGTAGCAAAAAGGCATTAACAGTTTACCTCTTTAGGGAAAAGATGAGGGTGTTTGGAAAATATCCTGCTTCTTAAATCTTCATAGCTGGAGAAAAGAAAATGAAAAAGAAAGACATGAGCGGTGGCTAATGCAGGACACAACCATCAGTCCCCTATCTCCACCCACACACACAACAAGTGGCAGAGAGTGTATCAAGTAGCAAAGCAGAGTTCTACATATCACTAGCAGTTGAGAGAAATAAAGAGAATACAAAATCTCACGTTCCAACAACATTAGTGATTCTTTCAATTGCCCGTTCTCGAATCTGTGAAGCTTCCAAGTACATATCAAGCTCTGTCCGAGTCCTGCAAAACATTACAAAAAGACTCAAGACTAATGCCACATCAACCGGAAATAATATTTTCCAAGTTCACTCACTTACCAGTATAAAAGCGAGTAAGGTTGTCTGGGAAGAGCAGAGATATAATTAAACCATCTCGAACCCTTCTGAAGACTCGCTTCGCTTATAAGATAAGTAGCCAGCAAAGGCCAGTCCGGTACATCGTAACGCTTCATCACCTCACCAGCCTCACCATTAGTCCACACCTAAAAAAGAATCTTAAAGGTCATGACTTTATTATTGCAAAGTTGAAAGCTTTTTACTTAGTGGGACTTACGGAGTCAGCACTGATGACGAGGGAAGGAGGAACGAAGAGAAGCTTCTCTCCTTTTCTAAGATTCTGAGACGCGACGAGCCCTCTCTCTCCGACGTCGACTCTGTCGATGGCCATCTTCTGTGGCGGGAGGCCTGAGTCCGAGAGCCATCTCTGGAGAGAAGTGGCGTTCTCCACCGAGTCTATCTCGCAGCCCCACGATATGTTGTCCGGGAGATCCTCCGCGGCCCGTTTCGTGGTTGTCTCGCCGGTCGAAACAGAGCAGTTGATTGTTCCGGGACGGGGTTGTCGTGATGATGCTGGAAAAGAGATGGTTGGAGATGGGGTGCGGAGGTTGCGGAGTGTGGGGGAAGAAGATGGGAGGAGGGTTGATTGTAGAAAGTTCGAAGCTTTCGCCATTGGAGAGAAAGTGAGAAGAGAGAAGAGAGAAGAGAGAAGACGAGTGGCTATGCACACTCTGCTTAGCGGTAAGATTGTTGAGTATGGTTTGGTTCGGTTTGTTTTGGTTTAGTTTGGGTTTGGGTCGAAGACTCTTAGGGGACAAGTAAACTGACTGTCGATGGATGCAACGTGCAGCGAAAGTTTTTTTTATTTATTTATTAAGAGGAAAACCAAACTTGCAATTTTGCTTAAGGTTATAGACCTACTTTTAGATAATTTTTTTTGTTGTGAATATTAATATTCATTGAATATTTTGCTGTGCAATTTCTTTTTTTCTTTTGAGCAACTTTATATAGGTTAGTACAATTGTTTATCAACTTTTTCTATAAAGCGGAATGAATTTATTGGAAAACAGTATTAGATAGAATATACCCATTTTCTCTTTAGCAACATAGCTTAAAAATTATCTTTAATAATATGTATGAACAAATTTGATTTTTTGAGAAAAAAGTTTATAAAACATTGATTTTTGTAGATAGCATATTTTACTTGATAAAACAGTACTAAACATTAAACCCACTGATATATAAACATTGATTTTTGTAGATAGCATATTTTACTTGATAAAACAGTACTAAACATTAAACCCACTGATAA
>NC_079516.1:1558773-1611407 GCF_000801105.2 Raphanus sativus
ATATTTTTAATTCATTTTTTGGATTGGTGAGATTTACTATTTATTCGAAAGATTTTTGGCTAACTTAATGGTATATATTCGTAGGTTTCTTTTTTTCTGAATAGGAAAAAAAAGATTTGGGTCTTAATTAAATTTATCTTATATAACAAATTACTGCTATAAATAATATTTATAAAAACTAATTTGTAACAGTAATATTATTTTTGTTATAAATTAGTATATCATGGTTTATAGATTCAAAGTATATAGTCGTCTTCATAGTATTGCTAATATTGATAGATGCAAGTTAATGAATACAAATAATATATTGTATTATTAGTAATCTGTCGTATAGTATTATATGTTAGTAGATGTATTATTAATAATATATTTTATAGTATAATATGCTAGTGGATGTATCTAGCTTATAGTAAAATATATGTAGTATAAGGAAACATGCGTAGTGGATAGAATAATGAGGTAAGAAATGGAAAACTATGGTAATGGTTGATATTAATTATTTATAAAAAGCATGTCTAATAATAAGTAGAATAATATAGCATTAATTACATAAGGTCCAACATTAAAATCCACATAGAAGAAGTTGTAATGTTTCTGTTTTAATAAGATAGATTCATATGGAGCGTGAATTACACAATACACTATATATAGACAAGACTTGGGTTCACCCCCTATGGTGAATTCTCAAATTCACCTAAATTGTTAATACCAATCAAAGTGCCATGTAGGATTAGTAAAAAAAGGAAACAAAATTAAAAAGAAAAAAAGAGAAAGAAGTAAAAAATACGTCGACTAATTTTTGTAACGCTATCTATGGCTTCTTCTTCATCACCAACACATAATTTTAAAAGCTTCTTTATCATCCACACAGAATATTGAAAACTTTATTTGTCAAATAGGTGTTTGCAATCCTCTGCCTTTATATCTTAAATCTAAACCCAAAACACTAAACCCTAAACCCTAAATACTAAACCCTAAACCTTTGGGTAAACTCTAAACCCTTGGGTAAACCCTAAACCCTTGGGTAAAAAGATATTCCAAAGGTTTAGAGTTTATCCAAGGGTGTAGGGTTTATCCAAGGGTTTAGGGTTTAGGGTTTAGTTTATAGGATTTACCCAAAATTTAGGATTTCATGTTTTGGGTTTACCAATTTGACAAACAAAGATTTCAATATTCTGTGTGGATGATAAAGAAGCTTTCAATATTTTGGGTAGATGATGAAGAAGAAGCCATGGATGGTGTTAAAAAATTAGTCTACGTCTTTTTTATTTATTTCTTTTTTTTTTAATTTTGTTTCTTTTTCATTAATCTTACATGGCACTTTGATTTGTGCTAACAATTGAGGTGAATTTGAGAGTTCACCACAGGGGGTGAACCCAAGTTTTGTTCGTACACTATCATGTACAGTATATGTAAATCCATAACAGAAATAGAAAGCAATAAAGTAAACAAAATAAGTTATCGATTTGTAAACGACAAGGAAAAACGCTAGACCAAGGGAAATCAAACATGCAATCAAACTTTGATTAATGGTTTCTAAATGTTTACTAAAGCTCAATTCTAAAACTCGAATTTAATTATAAGTTGTCCAACTCTTGATGCGACAACTATCTAAATCTAGATCCTCGAGGCCAACTCCCATTGTGCAACTGATTTACCTAGACAAGCATTAAGGTTCAATTCGATGTGTTCACTAAGTTATCTAAACCAAATTTTGTTGCTCCTATCAACTTAGCTCAGCAGAATTCATATCAGGATATCAGTTACATTCTCGTTTTATTTAAATTATCCTGAGATCTGGTTCTAGTGAATAATCATAAGAACTAGCAATAAGAGCAATCCTAATGAAGGAGACTGATGGATTACTCTAGCAGATCTATCAATCACAAGTTAATCAAAACCTTAGATAATCTTTAGATCTAACAAGTGAATTACCAAACATGGTAAAAAGAAAACAAATCATAATCTGATATAACTTCATAAAGAAGAAAGGTAAGAAAAAAATACTGGAGTTCCAATCAATCGCTGAAGAGTTCTGATCTTCTCTCCGAACCTCTTTATAATAAAACAAAGTTTAGCCTAAATAATAGTTTCATAATAGAAATAAATAGGTTTAACATGTCCAATGACTTCTTTGAAAATAAAGAAACTTTTGGGCAAAAATGTAATTCCTGAAAGTTTCGTCGGTCTCCCCACGATGGTAATTAGGCATTTTGTATATGATTTGAACCTAGGCGATTATTCGTTGCTAGACTAAGCCTAGGCTTTCAAAAAATTATATATTTATTTAATGAAATAATATTTTATATTTAGAGTCATGTTTTTAGGAAAAATTATGTGTTTATTATAAAACTAATTTGATAAAATAACAAAATTAGATATATTTTTTTCGAAAAATCAAACAAACTTGTGAACTTACACTAAGAAAAAAAATTGATGTCAAAAAAAAAGAAAATTATAGATAAAAAATCATTTATTATCATTTATTTTTTTGTACAAAAAACAATCATTAATTATTTATAGAAAAAGTGATGGGGAGATGATTTAACTAAATCAGTCACAATCCAGTTTTATACAATTTCTACTAATTTAGATTAATTAAGATTCAATGATTTAAACCAGTTGACTTAAATAAATTGGATTTTTTTTAAATAGTTCCTTTTGGCATTTAGACAGATTTTAAAAGGGTTAACTTGTGTCATAGTCAATTTTGAGGATAAAATTAAAAATATAGCAATGACGTTGACATAATTAGATCTCCTAGCATTTTTTCTCTTTTCCATCCGGTTTTCTCCTTTTCCAAAGCTGGTTGACGGTGACACTCTATCACTTAAATGAAAAAGGTGTCGTTAGAATTGTGGTGGTTATATGATTATATCATCCAGATGATAGTGATGATCTTATATAAATAAAATAGAACACATTAAATGGTATAGTTCATTTTAATGAAATTAAAAAATAATTTAATGTATATCCAAACATTCCATACACTAAACTTCAAATACTATCACTAATTCCTAAAATGAAATATAAACCCCAACCGTAAAAAGAAATATAAACCATAACCTAAATATCAAAACTTGCAAATAATATATAATATCTTCATATATATTAAATGAGAAGTCATTTTATTGACTTCTGATGACGTGTCACTCATACATGCAGTCTGAAAAAACTTCTTATAATTTCATTGGTCGATGATTTTTAATTTCTATTTATTTTAATCAAATATAAAAAAGAAATCATATAATCAATCTACTTTATTAAAATAGAAGTACACATATGGAAATGCCCTTAGTTTTCCTATTTATTTACAAGCAAATGCCACTGAAAATTAATAATGTCTTTGCGTAAAAATTCATGTCTTTTCCACATTTTGACACTTTCCTAAACTAACGCTAACAAACTACGATGAAGGAAACTAATAATTAAATGATCAATGTACTTCATCTTCCAACTATGCCATGTTTTCCTTTACCAATAACATTACGCCTGCCATATTAAACAACCACAATATTAGTTACCATCGATTTTTATAGTTCCAGATCAAAAGTCAAGACACATTGGTCTATATGCATAATGTAAAATGTATGAAAATCATAGAATTAGGATTTAAGATCAGCTCATCAGAACTATAAAGAATTTGTTTACTATTATAAAGATGAACGAGTGGTTATATCTTAAATTTAAAATTGGTTTAATAACTTCGTAACTAATAATAGTAAAAATTCTTAACCAACCAGAGAATCTACCATCTGACGACATTTACGCCTATACTTGCATAAGAAGCACAATATCTTATCGTTTCCTATTTCAAAATTTTAACACCAATTATTTAAGGAAAATAGAATATATAATCGCACACAATTGAAACTAACACCAACGAAATCTTACTCAATCCTAAAAGAAATATATTATGGCGCACACAATACAAACTAACACACAAGAAATCTTACTCACTCCTATATTTTTGGATATTAATGATAACAAAGAAGATACAAAATATTATATTCATTGATTATGGCATCATATGACTTGCAACGATAAAAACGAATCAACGGAATATTCTATTCATTAATTATCGTTAATATTTGCCTTGCAAATTAGGCAAAGATATTTTTTCTCCCCTAGGGTTTACACCCTCTACTATATATTCCACCCGACTTCAACTTAACCATACACATCTACACATTCTTTTGCAAACCTTCTCACAAAAAACATGTCTGGGAAAAATAGGTTTGATGCAGTCAGCGAACTTAAACCATTTAAGGATGCGTGGCGTGTTCAAGTGAAATTGATTCACTCATGGATACAAAACCCACCTTACGCTGATGAAACATTAGAGATGGTGTTAGCAGATGAAACAGTTAGTTCTATAGTCTGCGTATTTTGATTATAATTTTCTTTAATAAAACTGTTTATTTCTTATACAATCGTTTTTGTTATTAGGGTGCTAAGATTCAGTGCTCGTGCAAGAGAACTCATATGAAGCGAGTTCAACGAAACCTTACTCTTGGAAAATGGCGTGTTATGCAGAACATGAAGATATCTGGAACTGGTGGCAAATACAAACCAACAAAACTGGCCTATAAGATGAATATCACAAACGCTACTGTTTTTGCAGACTCGACTCTTACGGACGATAGCAGCTTTTTATCTCTAACAAGCTACGAAGAGATATTGAATGGAAGTGCTGATGTTAAATGTCTTGTCGGTATATAATTTTAACTATGCTCTATTTTATATTTTTTGTATACTATATTTTTAGTCAAACGTGATGAATTCATTATTTTCACAGACATAATAGGCCAAGCTTTTGATATTGGTGAAGTTCAGATCATCCCAGTCCACAATGAGGATAGGAAAAGGATTTTGTTTCGCCTAAGAGACAACATGTATTTATGTCTACGCTTTATAATAGGCCACATCTCAATTTATATTGCCTTCAATATAAAGTTATCTTTTTTATGTGTGTAAAACAGTGGTAACAGTTTGGCATGTTGTCTGTGGGGCCGTTATGCTGAGCAAATGGAGCATCATGTTGAAAAACATGTTGGTGAAGACATTGTTTGTGTGATAAGGTTTGCTAAGATCGGTGAATTTGGAGGTATGAAAATTTTATAGTTTATTTAATACCAAATATAATGCTACTTTCCAAAAATGCTAACAATCATTAGTATGTATATATATAGGTGAAGTTCAAATAACAAATGCATTTGATGCATCGGTAATGTATCTCAATCCAACTATGGCTGAGGCAATGGATTTCAAAGAGAAGTAAAATAATCTCCAATTTATTTTTACTTAGTCATTTTTGTTTCACTTTATTAATATTTTCATTTTAAAAATCTCTGCACAGGCTCATAAATCAGCTGCTTCCTGTTGGTGGGAATGAAAATCAGGATGCGGAAATAGCCCTGATTAAAGGTGCTGATGATTGGGATGATGTTGGCATCATCCCAATTTCTGAGTTACAGGAAACTGCTGAGGTTTGTTTTTAAAATAAGATTTTATCACATATTAATTTTCATGTATACTAATCGATACCACTAATTGTAGCTCGAGAACGTAAAGATCATATGTTTGGTGGAAAGGATTGATACCGATTGGTCATGGTACTATTTTGGATGTAAGGCATGTAGCAAAATTGCTACTAGAATCAGAAGGTCTCCCTCTGTGAAGGTTAATAAACCTACGTTCCATTGTTCTGAGTGTCGTGCCAACGTTTCTAATGTGATTCCAAAGTAAGATTTTAACTACTTTATTTATCAATAAGATAATTATATATTTTCCTGATGAGCTGAATTATTATCGCAGATTCAAACTACATTTGATTGTTGATGATGACTCTGGAAACTGTAAACTGGTGTTGTTTGGCTCTATCGCCAAAATGATCATCGGTTTTGAAGCTAAAGAGTTGTGGGATGGTTCTTATGATGAGGCAAGTTTATGTGTATACATTTGTAAAATAAAAATCTTTTATTTTCATATATAAAATTAATTTATTATGCTTTTCAGATTGAAAATCCTGAAAATTTGCCTCAACCAATATTGGATTTGGTTGGAAAATCTTTCTGTTTTGGACTCTGTCCCTCGGATTCCGGAGCCGAGATCTATAAGGTTTCTAAGGTGTGGTCTTGAGATATTGTTCAGAAAATTGAAACTGTATCAGAGCCAATAACCCTTATAGAAGGATCTTCATCGACTTTGTCTTCTGGTGTGGTACGTGTTTGTGAAAACATTAAATATACAGTATGATGTTACATAAGTTTGTTGCATAATTGTTTGTTACTTCTATGCAATAGGTGATGTTGCAGGATGGAGACAGTCATGCAGCATCAGAAGATTGTCTAACTCCATACTCGAAAAGAAAAGAAAATGATTCAGAATTGGTGGACATAACATCTACTTCAAAGAAGTTGTGCACTTCCAATGTCAAGACTGAAAAAGTCAAGATCGATGAGTGAGAGACAAGCGGAAGTACTACCTATGTTTTTTGGTTTTAGTGTTTTTTTAATTTCTGCAGTTGTTTTTTGAATAATGTTTGGTTTTTTCTTTAAGGATATTTTATTTTGCAGTTTACTTTATTTAATCCTTTATTTTCTAGATAAAGGGTTATTTGTTATTGGTTTTTTCCCACTAATCAACTACATTCTCTATTGTTTTCTATCCAAAATCTCATCAACTAACTTAGCTAACCAATCAACTTAGCATACCCACATCAAATAAGTTAACAGACCAAACAACTCATACAATGAAATACATTCCTATAGGATGCGGATTGGTTACCTTATATTTTTGAATATCGTTAATGGCCCAATTGATCGCTATTCAATATTGCAACACCCTATTACAGCGTTTCTCCTGCATAAAAGTTAAAAATATTACACATCCAAAATGCATATTTTCAAGAGATTATGATATATTAACTTATAATCTATATTATGTCCTTTAATCTTATCAACTGATAAAACTCAAAGGTTAATAAATATATGCATAAACGACATTAACCCTAATAAGGCCATTTTTATTCCCTACACCAACTGACTCGCAATCACAATCATCACTTTAAACAAACACTGCTATCTAAAAAACCTAGCGCCACATCTACCCGCTTATCATGAAAAGGAAAAGAGGGGGGCTCCGTGGCAGTGGAGATGAAAATCTTCCTCCGAGTAGTAGTTCGGCTAGAGGAATAAGTCGTGCAGCCTTACAGAACCAAGCTATACCACTTCGTGATTGCTCTGTTTCTAATGTGCCATTGACAGATGTTTTTAGTAGGGTTTATCAGAATATCGGATCCTCACCATCTTCATCAACCTTTCATCCATTAAATACTCCACAGAGCAATGATTTGGCTTCACCCCGCACACCATCAATCCGTCTGTTTGGTAAGTATATTTTTTATATAAGCCTTTCTACATTAGTTACCTATCTCTCTAGGTAGTTCTAAAATGGTTATTTTATTCTGTGATACCCCAAAAAGGTGTGGATTTGACCCAAAACCAACCAACGAGTTCAACAATTGAAAGGAGTTGTTTGACTAATACGAACTGTAAGTTAAACTATACTTAAGACTTACATAAACACTATATGTACATGTTTATTTACTAATAATTGCCTAAACTATTATGTAGTTGGATTTAGCCCAGATGCGCGAGTTACAACACCTCTAATCCAGAATTCAAAGAGAAGAAGAAAGCCTCCATGTTCTGTCTTGAATGATATAACCAATATTTCACATATTATATCTAATGGAAACGAAGAAACACAGACATCCATAGATCGTGATATTGAAAAGGATGATCAACTGCTTGCCGATGATTTTATTGGAGGTACTAATCTCTACGTGTAAAGAAAATACATAAGTTCACACACCTTTACTGCTTAAGTTAATATTTCATTACTGTGTTTTAGGTATGTCCGATCTTGAAGGTGAGCTTGATTTCGATTGTAGTTCTCAAGAAAGTTCAGATTCTGAAACTGAAGCAGACAATATAGAGGTTCATGCTAGACCAGACACTGATCCGTATGCTCCACCACCATTTTGTATGAAATCCATTTTGGAACGCACGAAAAAACATAAAGAGAGGTCAACTAAGGTTGTAACTAAACCAAAAGAAGAAGGTATTTTTCAAGAAACAATTTCTAAATTATTTTCATGTTAAGAGCTTTTCTAACTAGCAAATGGTTTATACATGTCATTATATGTTGCACCTTAGCAGAATATTTGGATGAGGGCGATCCTGATTACTCATGCCAGCACTGTGGAGCTATCATGTGGTATGGGGAAAGGTTGAACAGAAGAAGAAATACTTCAACTCCTACATTTTCACTATGTTGTATGCAAGGTCAAGTGAAGTTACCATTCCTAAAAGAACCACCCCTGGTGCTGAAAAAACTAATGGAAGGAGATGACAAATTAAGCAAGCATTTCCAAAAGAATATGAGGGCTTATAACATGTCTTTTTCCTTTACTTCCCTTGGGGGGAAAGTTGATAGATCTGTTCAAAAGGGAAAGGGACCTTCTATGTTGGTGCTTCAAGGAGAGAATTATCATCTTATGGGAAGCCTACAACCAAATGAAGGAAATGAAGCCAAGTTTGGTCAACTATATATAGTTGACACTGAACATGAGGTGGAAAACAGGGTGAACTGTTTGAGGTAATTTAAAACCACCAGCTCCCAGTATACTTGATCATTAAACTTTTCGGAATTTCATATTTTTAGATAACAGTTTAGATATTTTTTTTTATTTCTTATATCTATGGTTTAATTTCTTACAGCAAAGGAAAAGCAAAGTTTGTGACTAAGAAGAAAGATAGTCTCAAGGACGAAGTTATTGACATATTGATGAAGATGTTAAATGAAGTCAATCCTTATGTGAAGCAGTTCAGATCAGCTAAAGATAGGTTTCGGACAGATCCTAATGATGCTTTTCATATGCGAATTGTGAGTGATCGCTTGTCGGATGGAAGAACTTATAATACTCCCACGGCTTCTGAAGTTGCTGCACTCATTCCTGGTGATTTTAATCTAGATATGAATATCAGAGATATTGTTCTTCAGAGAAAATCAGGGAAGCTTCAGAGGATAAACGAGATTCATGCTTCCTATCTTGCACTGCAGTATCCTTTATTGTTTACCCATGGAGAAGACAGATTCAGACTGGGTATTGCGAAAGGTGTGACAGCAGCATCGAAAAAACTTAAGAAGGCTAATATCAGTATGAGGCAATTCTTTGCTTATCGTCTACATGAGCGTAAGGATGAGTCTCACTGTCTCTTACATGCTAGACGACTTTTTCAGCAATTCATTGTGGATGCCTTCACAACTATTGAATCAAACCGCTTACGCTATCTGAAGTTCAACCAGTCCACACTACGGTCTGATAGTTACGATTCTATAAAGGAGTCTGAGAATGCTGGAATGGTTGATATGTATGAGCAAGGGAATGAATTCATATTGCCAGCTTCTTTTGTCGGGAGTCCTAGATATATGAAGAACAACTACTTGGATGCTATGACCATATGTAAGCATTTTGGATTTCCTGATCTGTTCATTACTTTTACATGCAATCCTAAATGGCCAGAGATCACAAGGTATCTGAAAAAAGGAAGTTAAAAGCAGAGGATAGACCAGACATTATTTGTAGGCTATTCAAGATGAAACTTGAATCCTTGATGGACGATTTAACAAGAAAGAACATGCTTGGAAAAACTGTCGCTTGTAAGTTCACCTACTCAGCTATCTACATCTTTTTTTCTTAAATTCGTTTCAATTGAATCACTAAGTTTGTTTTTATTTTTTACATTTGTTTGTCACAGCAATGTATACTATCGAGTTCCAAAAACGTGGTCTACCCCATGCCCACATTCTCTTATTTCTTCACCCGACCAGCAAGCTTCCCAACACAGACGACATCGACAAGATTATATCTGCAGAAATACCTAACAAGGTGGAAGAACCAGAGCTCTATGATGTGATTAAAGATATGATGATTCATGGTCCTTGTGGAGCTGCTAATATGAATTCTCCATGTATGGAGAATGGATTGTGTTCAAAGTCATACCCAAAATCATTTGCTGAGAAGACCACAATTAATAAAGAAGGGTTTCCTATTTATAGAAGGCGTGAGCAATCATCGAGTTTTGTTGAGAAGAATGGGTTTAGATGTGATAACCGATATGTTATTCCTTACAACAAGCAGCTATCGCTTCGTTATAGAGCTCACATAAATGTAGAGTGGTGCAACCAAGCAGGTTCTATTAAGTACTTATTTAAGTACATTAATAAAGGCCAAGATCGGGTAACAGTAGCTGTCGAACCGCCTGCTCATATCGTGGACAGTATATTGGCAAATGGAGGCGGAAATGTTGTAGATGCCAGTGAAGAAAGTCTTCAGAAAAAGAGGAATGAAATCAAGGACTTTTTTGATTGCAGGTACATTCTATAATCTACTTCGTTAAACATTCTATAATCAGAGAGTTTTGTATTCAATTATTGCTTATTGTCATTGCAGATATGTTTCTGCTTGTGAAGGGACTTGGAGAATTTTCAAGTTTCCAATTCACTATAGGAGTTGTTCAGTTGAGAAACTACAATTTCATCTTCCTGGGAAACAAATGGTTATCTTCAAGGGGAAAGATAAACTCAAAGCTGTGGTCAGTCGAAAACTGATAGAGAATACAATGTTCCTGGCGTGGTTTGAGCTGAATAAGGTTGATGAACTTGCAAGAACTCTAACCTATGCGCAGATACCAAACTTCTTTACTTATAACAAGAAGCAGAAGAAGTGGATCAGGCGAAAAAGAGGTTTCAGCATTGGGAGGATTAACTATGCTCCGCGGAAACAAGAAGATGCTTACTTTTTGAGGGTTTTGTTGAACATCGTTAAAGGCCCTACCTGTTACGACGACTTTAAAACATACGAAGGTGTTCTTTACCCTAGCTACAAGCTAGCATGTTTTGCTCGTGGGTTACTAGATGATGATCAGGAGTACATTGATGATATTTTACGGAGGAGTTATGAAAGCACAGCAAGTGAACTTCGACAAATTTTTGTTATGATGCTGATGAATGACAGTTTATCTATGCCAGAGGTTGTTTGGGAACATACATGGGAGTGCCTCTCGGAAGATATTGAGTATAACCGAAGAAAATATTTCAACCGACCAGGTAATATTAATCTGCATATATTTATTTCAAATTCATAAACAAAAACCGAGTTATGTAAGTATTGCTTTGTATTTTTTTGACTTCCGCTTTTGTTTTGTAGGGTTATTGATAAGTGACGAAGATAAAAAAAAATATGCATTGCAAGAGATTGACAATCTTCTGAAGCGTAATGGTACTTGTCTAGCAAAATTCGAGACTATGCCAAAACTGCCAAAGACAAGGGTTCAGGATTCAAATGTGTTGATACTTGATGAAAGAAACTATTCACGTGAGTCACTGCTAGAAACTCTTGATCGAGACTGCCAGAAAATGACAGACGAGCAAAAAAAAGTATATGATGAAATACTTTCGGCTGTGGATAATGGAACAGGTGGAATGTTCTTTGTTGATGGATTTGGTGGTACTGGGAAAACATTTCTATGGAAATTACTGTCTGCAACTATTAGAAGTCGAGGTGATATTGTGCTAAACGTTGCTTCCAGTGGCATTGCTTCGTTGTTGTTACAAGGTGGTAGGACTGCTCATTCAAGATTTGGGATTCCACTAAATCCTGATGAATTTTCTTCGTGTACTATATCGCATGGATCTGATCAGGCTAATTTGGTGAAGGAATCATCACTTATTATATGGGACGAAGCGCCAATGATGAGCAAGTTTTGTTTTGAAGCACTAGACAGAAGTTTTTCGAATATCATGGGCAACAATAGCGACAATCCTTTTGGAGGAAAAGTCATTGTTTTTGGGGGTGATTTTAGACAGGTTCTCCCTGTGATTAATGGAGCTGGAAGAGCAGAAATTGTTTTGGCTGCGCTGAATTCATCATATCTTTGGGAACACTGCAAAGTGCTTAAACTCACCAAGAATATGCGATTGTTATCAGATGGTTTGTCAGTTGAAGATGCAAAGGATCTTAAGGAGTTTTCAGAGTGGATACTAAAAGTTGGGGATGGCAAAATTAACGAGCCTAATGATGGTGAAGCAGAGATTGAAATTCCTTCTGAGTTTTTGATTACTGACGCAGACGAACCTATAGAAGCAATCAGCAAAGCTGTTTACGGTGATTCTATTTCCCTTCAAGAAAACAAGGATCCTATTTTTTTCCAACAAAGAGCTATTCTGTGTCCAACAAATGAGGATGTTAATATGCTTAACGAGTACATGCTGGATAGACTTGCTGGTATATTTTTATTCTTCTAATATGTTACTATAGATTCGAATTATGCCTAAGTTTTTTAAAGCTTAAGTTGTTTCTAATACATTTCTAACGCTAAACTTATTTTATTACAGGTGAGGAGAAGATCTATATTAGTGCAGATAGTATAGATCCATCAGATAAAATTTCTTTAAGCAATGAAGCACTAGGCCCAGATTTCCTTAACACTATCAAGGTTTCTGGTTTGCCAAACCATAGCCTTAGACTGAAGGTTGGATGTCCTGTGATGGTTTTAAGAAACATTGATCCGTCTGCTGGTTTAATGAATGGAACAAGACTTCAGATCACTGAACTAATGGATTTTATGGTTCGAGCAAAGATCATAACTGGAGAAAAGGTGGGGCGGACAGTTGATATTCCTAGGTTGTTAATAACACCATCGGACACGAGATTACCATTTAAGATGCGCAGAAGGCAATTACCTTTGGCTGTGGCGTTTGCAATAACTATAAATAAAAGTCAAGGTCAATCATTATCTGAAGTTGGTATCTTTCTCCCAAGACCCGTGTTTTCACATGGTCAGCTCTATGTTGGTATTTCAAGGGTTACATCTAAAAAAGGTTTGAAGATATTGATTGTGGACAAAGATGGCAAACCCCAGACCAAAACTATGAATGTTGTTTTCAAACAGATTTTCAACAATATTTGACATATTCAGTGATCAGGTATGTGACTTATATCTACATGCATGATTGAGTGATTTGTTTTTAAAATTATTTTTTCTGTTTTCATCATGATTCAGACACAGATGGAGTTCAAGAAGATTGGTTCAAGCGATGTCTGTTTTAGACTCATGATTGTTCTGTTTTTTTTTTGTTTCAATAAGTTTATTCTCTAAACCATTCATCTGTTTTGATTTTTTACAAGCTACATTGGATTTTTCTTGAAACTATTGAATTTTCACTATCCAGATATGCATTACTATTCAATCGATACTATACAGTAAACTAAAATCAAACTCAATGATGTATTTTAAATCCTACATGACTCTACAATTTCTCATCTAAAGAGAGTAATAATGTTACTAACCTTCATGTTCGGTTTCGTTCACCCGTGAATAGAAACTTCAAGTTAAACTTCAGTCCTGTATCTTCACGTCCCACCACTTTAATGACCTTGGTCCTATTAAAACAAGATGAAGAAAATATAATCAGTTCATCTACATAAAACGAAATTGTTTGAAAAAGGTATGGAAAGGTGAACTGATTGTTATAATATGTTTTATATATATATATATACTATACGATAGATAAACTTAATAGATGACATTGTACTTATCTTCTCCTATGAAAGTGTATTTGCCTCATCGCCCAAATCTCTTTAGCTTCTATCTTATTTCACAATATCTTATGTCCGAATAATTTGGTCCTCTATGTAGTTGTATTTATCGACCTAAATACAGGAGAAAAACAAAATTACAAAGTTAAAGTTTTAATTGACATAGCATAAATTATGAGAGTATAAACTTGATAGATGACATCATACTTATCTTTTCTGCTGAAAGTGTCTTTGCCTCATCGCCCACATCTCTTTTAGCTTCTATCTTATTCACAATATCTTATGTCCGAATAATAAAGTCCTCTATGTAGATGTATTTGTCGACCTAAATACAGGAGAAAGACAAAATTACGAAGTTATGAGAGTATATAATTCACAGAAAAGGAGAGAACCCAAAAAAATAGTAGCTAACCTTGAATAAAGAACAATTAGTTTCTCCTTCAATCATGTTGAGATTTTTCTCTTGGTACTTTTCTCACCACGCAAATCAACATTCAATCTTCTTTGATTCTGGAATCACAAACAATCTTTTTTAAACATAGTCCAAGATTAAAAAAAAAACATAGTCCAATTAAAACTTACAAAGAAAAAAACAAGATCGAAGGTTTGAAAGGAAATACCTTGATTTGTAAATTAAACATGCAGATCTTCGAATGATTCATGAAATCAGATTTCCCATTCGAACAACCCTCCTCTGCTTCTTCCTCTTAGTTGTTAACTACTTTCTTCCTCTGAATTGTTAACGAGTTTTTTATTCATCTTCTGCGTTTTTGGATCTACAAAGTCAAACAGTATCCTTTCAAACAGAACAAAAAAAAATCTTATTCTTTCCAAAGAGATTCAGCTACTCCATACCTTGATTCGTAATGATAAATCATCAGATTCGCTATTTCTTCACCATAGGAGGATTTCCCTTAGAGAATATGTGATTTCAACCGGATATTATCTGGTTCTTCATCTACATCGCCTAGAGAACACCGAAAGTCATAAAAGAAACTTTGGTTTTTTTTTTTCAAACACCGAACGGTTACAAAATATTTGTCGATAAGAGGAGGATATGGGCCAATAGAAAGGGATATGGGCCAATAGAACACCTTATTTTGACTAAATAATAATGGCCCAAAAATCGGGTTAATAATAGATCTTTTGGAAAACAAAACCCGATTAGTTTATGTTAATTAATTAATTAAATCAATTAATATTTTATGATCTGGGAATGATGTCATAATAAAATTTAAAATTTCACATCCTAAGTAATAATAGAGATAGATGATTAATATAGATATAATATTACACTTAATAGTGGTTACTTATAACTTTGCCTAAAAATATTCGAACTCATTTTTAAACTATTAACATTATTTCTTTTCTTTTTTTGGCACAAACAAATAACAAATAACATTATCCAAATTTATAAAAATTAATATACAATTGAATAACCATATTAAATTCATTGATCTCAAATATATTGCTAATTTGTCAAAATTGTAGTATCGTTTATATATTATATATCATAAACTAGCAACAAATATTTTTACAACATAATAAAACTCATAATTAATACCCGCCCGGTCGGGCGGGTCCAGGTCTAGTTAGATTAATTAGAATTAGTGACATACTAAACTAAAGAGGGTATTGAGTAAATGATGTTTATTAGGTTATTGGTTGCTTGGGTTATTTAAAATTTAAATTGGTTATATGTGTTTGCATTAATGCTTAAATTTAGAAATTTTCTTTAAAAAGAAAAAAATCTTAGTTTTGTTATATAAATTTTATTACCATTATTAAATCGAAATAATATTACAATATAGCAGCAATAAATATTTAATATTTCAAAAACACAAATCTGATATTTTTAAATATATCGAATGATGTTAAAATGAAAAAAAAAAGTTGAAGACGGTTACGATTAAAGGCTTGAACGTTATACAATTTATACGGTTGAGAATTAATGTTGTTGCTCATCATTTTTGATTGGTTCATATGTGGATTCAAAGTTAAATAAATTATAAATTGAAAATTGTATAATTGTTAAAAGTATCATAAATTAAATTAGTTAACTATTTCAATTTAGTTAATCACAAAAACAACAATTTAAAAACAACTTAGGGCCAAAGCCCAATTTTATTGGGCTTAAGCCCACAATATAAAACCTGAAAAGGTACCTTTAAAACATTGTTTCCCTCCACGAAGTCAACAAAATTCAAAATCCTTAATGTTTGACTTTGACAAATCTTCTCCTACAATTTTCTTCCTTCTTCAACCTCTCGAGTCTTTGTTATATATTAACATCTCATCGACAAGTTACACTCATCATCCCTACCTAAAACCCACAAAGCAAATTTAAGCCTTTTCTCCTCCTTTCTTCCGCACCCACTCACTATCTTCTCTTATAAACTCTCTGCCATGGCGACCCTAGACAGTGACATCTCCAGAGATGTTATCTCCGATCAAGAACATCGTGGGTCCGGTGCGATTCATGTTATCACGGGTCCTATGTTCTCCGGGAAATCGACCTCTCTCCTCCGCCGTATCAAGTCGGAGATCAGCGCCGGAAGGTAAAAACAAAAAAAAACCTTTCATCATCTCCATAGATTTAGAAAATGATCTAGTTTCTCAAGTTCTTACCTTTTGGTTGTGCAGAAGCGTTGCGATGGTGAAATCGAGTAAAGATACGAGATACGCCAAAGATTCGGTGGTGACACACGATGGAATCGGATTCCCTTGCTGGGCTCTTCCGGATCTTATGTCGTTTCCCGAGATATTCGGACAAGATGCTTATGCCAAGGTAAAAAAAAAGTCTTTTGTTTGGTCTTATTGTGAAAGGTTCTGTACTGAAATTTTTGTGTTTTTTTTTTCTTCTTCAAATGATTGTCAGCTTGATGTGATTGGTATTGACGAGGCTCAGTTCTTTGGAGACCTTTATGAGTTTTGCTGCAAAGTCGCTGATGATGATGGCAAAACTTTGATTGTAGTGGGTCTTGATGGTGACTACTTAAGGTGCCTTGATTCTATGGTTTTGACATTTTCAGATTTTGAACAGTTTTTGTTTGACTGTAATAAATTGAATGTGATTCTTTCCTGTGGGAAAAAAAATTAGGAGGAGCTTTGGTGCTGTTATTGACATTATACCTTTAGCTGATTCTGTGACGAAGCTAACTGCAAGGTGTGAGGTTTGTGGACAGAAAGCTTTCTTCACTTTAAGAAAGACTTGTGAGAGTAGAACCGAGCTGATCGGTGGAGCTGATGTTTATATGCCCGTTTGTCGCAAGCATTACGTTAGTAATCAAGTTGTGATCAAACATTCAAAGGAAATCTTGGATTCTGACAAGGCAAGTGGGTGAATGTGTGGAGACATTTGCTGCTATAATCTAACCATAATTGATATGGAACCAGTAACATTATGGAAATGTTCGGTAGTGAATTATGTTTATGTTTTTTTTCTGTATGCTTTAGTTTTATTTGTCTAGATTTATCCACATTGATGTTTCTTGTATGTAAGTTATATGTTTGATGAATTCTTTGAAGCAAATGAATTTTGATCCATGTTTGTTTCTTGCATTGCATTCTACTGGCTTTTGTTAGCAGCTTTTCTCATCCTAAGCATACTTTCATAGCTTTACCGAGTACGTTAAGCAAATCTATTAGCATGGCCTGATGATACATACAACCTGTTAGTTGATTGGTCAAGGCTTTTTTCCACTGCTCTTCTCATCAGCTAATTTGGCAAGCGTGTCTCACTCGGTCTATGCCACTTTCCACTGATGTCACACCACAAAACTGCCTATTTCATAATGATCAACTAACATCAACCAACTCCAAACTCTTGAGGGAAATACAAAAGCTGCGGAGACATCAATCTTGCGGATGACAACTATTAATAACTTTGAACTACGCACAAAAGGATACTGATATTAAGAGAGCAAACCCCAAACTCAACATGAGGATACTGTGATGATGTTGTAGTATTGATAAACAACGTCGGAGTATAAAATGAGCTACTAACAAGAAAGAAAAAAGAGAAGCTGTGGAAATTAAAATTACAGAGGCGACGAGAGAAAGTATTCCATTTGAAAAGAGTCAACAGAACTTGGCACACAAGCAGCTTATGCAGTACAAGAAGAAGTACCTTCGTTGCCTCTATGAGAACCAGAAGCATTCAACATATATAGTCATAACATTCGCACAATATCAAGGCGACCTTGAACCAGAGGTGAGCCTATCTTTCCCGAACCTAGACGCACTTCTCACACTCTTAGGAGTCACACCACCAGGACTAGCTCCACGATAACTCGCACGAAGGCTCTCATCAACACCACTAGAAGACGATTTCCCTATCGCCCGTCTGTAAAACTTCTGAGCAGCCGGCGAAAGCGTCCTAACGTTCGGACTCGCACTCCCACTCCGATGATGAGGAGAAGACGGCAACGGAGGCTTCTTAAACATACTGTTCGACCTCTCCCTCAGCTTCCTCGACGCGTCCCTCGATAAAGAATGCGCCGTCACGTCTCTCGCAGGTGCAGACGGAATGTTGTAGTGCGGTCCATCAGCGCTACCACCAATATCGATAGGTGTATCCTCTGGATCCAATCTCATCGGCGTCCCTTCGATCTCACCCCAAGTTATAAACGGCGACTCATCGAGACCAGGCGCAGGAGACGGCGTTTTCACAAAACTATACCCGTTGTCCGCCCTCTTATCAGACTCCACATAAAAAGGATTCGGAGTTTTCCTCAGATCATCAAGATCATACCTCTTGGACTTGTCTCTATCCCTAACCTGCAGCATAGGGGAAGAACCCGTGATAGGAGTGTACAGAATCTCAACGGAACCATCTTCCCTCGGCCTGGAATCCATACTCTTCCCTTGAAAACGAGTATTCCCTTTAGCTATCTCTTTAGTCAACCCAGCTAACCTCACAGCCCTCTCCTCTTCCGTTAACGCCGCCTCGCCGCGATTGGCCGGATGGTACATGAGAAGATTCTTCGCTGTGTATTTCCACCCTTCTAAAGTATCCGGAGGCTGATAAGACGTACCGTAACCATCAGTGATCCTATCTCTCTTCACGTCCTCAATCAAGTCACTATCTTTCTTCTCACCTTCAAGGAGATAGTTATACTTGTCCTTCTTCCTCTTATTAACCTTCTCAAGAATCTTGGAGAAGCTATCGTTATCCTCACTAGTGTACCTCCTAAAGAACTCATCTAAGGACATGTTAACATCTACATCTCCTTCATCAGTAACTACTTCACCGCCAGGTTCTTCTCTAAGAGTTCTAGGAGTTGCCTTACCATCAAAATCATCTAAAGGAGTGAAGTTTCTCAAGAAAGTAGATCCAGGAGTCTGAGTCTTACCCACCGTATCTCCACCCTGATGATTAGCTTTCTTTCTTCCACGCCTCTCGATGATCTTTAACTGAGCGTCTCGGATCTGAACCGGGTCACGTGTTTTAACCGCCTGGATCCAGTCGAGACGGTCTTTAAGCTTCGTAATATCCGGAAAGTAATCGCGCTCGATGATCTTCTCGATCGCTTCCACGTAAGCGTCCTCGTCGAGGACTCTCATCCGCTTTTTAGGGTTACGAGGCGTGATCTCCGAGGAGGAGGGCGTCGATTGGAGACCATCGTCGGAGCGAGAAGACGGTGCTGGAGATGATAGATGACGTGGAGAGTGGCCAGGCGATAGAAACATCTCCAATCGGGGGCAACGGCGTGCGGAAACTGCTGTTCGAAACTCGGATCCGATGAAATTGGTCGGAGAATCGGAGAGTTAGGGTTTGTTTCGGTGGTGGCAGGATGAATGCGTCTGTCGATGCGACGATTCCTTTATCAATTGGTTTTCAGTTTCACGCGTTTAGCTTTCTATAGTATTACACTGTTGCCCCCAAATATTCTGATTTCTCAATTTCTAACCCCGTAAGTGAGAGAAATTGTTTTTACAACCTGATTCATATAGTTTTTCTTTTTGTTAGTTACCTATTTCTTTTTTGTAGATTAATTGAATTCTTTTAGAATCACTAGTTCAATACATAGGATTAGATGCATTTTTCTCTCTATAAAAATGAGACACGGTCAGATACATAGAAGTGCTTTTTGATCAAAACTTGATAGGTTTTAAGATTTGATAAATATTTAAAATGTATTTGTCTAAATCTGATGTTTTGGAAGCTTGATATACTTTTATCATTAATGAAAGTAATGATATATTTTTAGTTTATAAAGAAATTTATATTTTCAAGTTTCTCATATTATAATGATCAATAATCTTGGTATATATAATATATATATGATAGATAAACAATATAAAGAATTATCTTCAAATCCTAGCATAAAGACCAAAAAATTGGTTCTTTACAATTTTGCTAAATTTTTCATTAACTTCCTTTCAAATACAAATACAACAAAATACACCGAAAATTGAATAATTCAGATTTTTAATGGAATTAGAAAATCATTAAACTAAATAAGGGGGGGTTATTGGTAAAAGAATTTCAGAGAAGTTATTAAATTTTGAGATTCCATTGTTATTGGTTTATGAATTTTTAAAATCTGAGTAGAATCCATTGTTATTGGGGTAATGACTTTTAAATTTCACTTAAAATCCTTTGTTATTTGAAAAGTTTAGTTTTCATTGATTTTGAGATTCTATTAAAATCTATTGTTATTGGGATGCAAATTTTCTTTGTTTTAACTCATAAGACTCAACTTTGAGAATATCATCTATACCCATAAGATTTTTGAAATCAATGTAATAAAATACACTCACATACAAAAACATACAAAATTAAAGAATGAAATAATACAAATCACAACTTTAACATAATACAAATCACAACTTTAAAAAATAGAAAATAAATATTAAAAATTAAAAAAAAGTAAAAAAAATTAAAATAGTTTTATTAAAACGTATTTTTAATTTCAAAAAGAATTGAAGAAAACAATTTGAAAAAAAATCGTAACCTTTTATATAAAAAGTTAAAATTTTAAAAACATATTTCAAAATCATATTTCAAAATTATAAAAAAAAACATTTTATTTATTTATTATTTTTGTATTATTTATATATTAAGAGGATATAATAGCATTTTGCCTCTTTAATGATTGAAATGATTATTTTCACTTTTTTGTACCACTATTAATTTCTTACCTTAAAAGTTTAACAATCAATAGGATTCTATACACAAATTATGAAAATCTATGTGTAAAATTTATTAAATCCTTTTAACTTGTAAAATCCTCTCAACTATTAAAATCATCAAAATCCACAAAAAATCATAATCCAATAACTCCCCCTAAGACTATAATTTATAGGATTTTAGAAAATGATTACAAATATTTAAATATTTTTTTTCTTTCTTAAAGACTATTTTAACACCAATTTTAGATTTCGACAAAAGCAACATGGGAGACATAATCATAACAAAACAACCAAGTTACTACTACTACTGATGATTCCAGGTTCTTAAACAAAGATAGAAGCATAACTTCTCTTGGTTCTTAGAGTCATTGTACTCTCCATATTCTCCATATTCTGCATCAAGATTTGGTTGTACACTTCTTTGATCTTTTTCATCTCCTTTTCCAACTTCTATTTTCCTTTATCATTTACATATTCAAAATAGTAACAGAATGTTGCGACTATAGTAGCATGGCGTAGGAAGGGTAAAAATGAGGAGCGAACATCTTTTATGACTGAGGTGAATGATATATCTTCCTCGTGTACAAAAACCGAACTAGTTGTTAAACATGAAAAGTGACTGGATACATTATAGAAAAACTCACCTTAGTAAATGAAATTTTATTCTCTGGAAACTTCTCTAAAGTAGCCGAGTATTTGGAGATGATCGCTTTTCAAAACTAGAAAAAAAGTCAGCCATAATTAGAAGAAAGATGAATTTTCTCTTGTCAGAGCTGTGACTCTCATTTCTTGCAATAGTCACCTGGGAATAATGTTAAAACATTGTAAACGGAAAAAGAGAGATATATAAAACAAAGCCAGACAAGAGATTCGTCACTTTAATTTGATCAATTTCCTCTTTAGATATATGATCTATGTGGCCCATATCATGATGACTTAGCTTGCTGCTAAGTAAGCGCCACACTGAAGAATTGAGAGATCAGGCTAACGATGGCGTTTGCACCTAGTTCAGCTGAGCACTAACGGTGACGTTTGCACCTAGTTCAGCTAAACACTTGAAGAAAGCCTCGGTTTCTTTCAGTTTCAAACAAAAAACAAAAGTATTTGTCAATGAAAACCAATTTGTTATTATAAAATAAATAAATTAATTAATAAACAAACAAACCTCTTGAAAACTATCAGACGACAACTCTGTTTTGTATCCACCAGAAAACGCAGCCACTTAGATATTTTCAATAAACAATGATTATATCTGAAACACACATCACAATCGAATTAAAAAAAATGCACAAAACTTATATTTGTTTTCTCCAATTGAGTTATAATGCTCAATGGTACCATCTTCAAAATCATTCCTGGAATAATTTGATTCTTCTAGAGTTTGACAAAAGAGCTTTATGACATAAATTTTGTCGCTGTCAAACTTTAAAGTATCAGTTAGTAACATATAAATTCTAGATTATTACTTTAATCCCATCAATTTCCTTAACATATATAAAGCATAAATGGCTCTGATCATGAGGACTTGGCCTACTTAGTTTCAACTGGTTTAACAATTAGAAACAAGGTCAGATAAAACATATAAGAAAGTTTAAGCGAGATTAAAACACTTACAAGAGGGACACTCTCAGCCATAATATGCATAAATGGTTCATTTCAGACTGAAATTATTTCTACATATGGACATCAACCTATCGAAAAGGAGGTTAGTTAGCTGTATATTTAATCCAATAAGTGTTTCATCATTAGGTTAAACTCATGTGTGCTTATCAAGTATCAAGAAGCAAAAGATTTGCTGCTAACAATGATATTTGCATCTAGTTCTGCTAAACACTTGAAGAAAGTCTCGGTTTCCTTCAACTGCAAATACAATCAAAAGGATTTGTCAATGAAAACCAATTTGTTATTATCAAATAAATTAATTAATTAATAAACAAATCTTTTGAGAACTATTAAACAACTTTGTTTTGTATCCACCAAAAAAGGCAGCCACCTAAATGTTTTCAATAAACAATACTTATATCTGAAGCAAACAACACAGTCAAATTTAAAAAATCCACAAAAACTTACATTTGCATTCTCCAATTGAGTTATAATGCTCAATGGTACCTTTTTCAATGCACAAATATTTTTTTATATATATCTATAGCTGGTTGATCGACATTATTTTGGTCAAAATTGATTTCGGTTTGAATTTGATAGTTCGTGTCTTTATTTGAAATAAATGTCATTTTACAATAATAACATCACGATATCAAAATTTAGGTAGAAAAGGGTATGACGAAAATTGTTAAGGTTTACCATTTTCTACAAATAGCTGTAATGTTTTTCTTTGTTATTGAAGCTTTTTATTAGATTTATATTGATAATTTTGTAAAACATTACAAATGTTGGTAGAAGATGTTAATATCTCATAATTAATGTCTTTTAATATTTTTCTGTTTCAAAATGTATGATATTTTAGATTTTATACACAATTATTAAAAATTTATTTATGTATAAAAATATTATTAAAATATAAATGTAAATTATTCAACCAACTATAAAATAGATTACAAAATATTTTAGCTACAAAATTTTTAATAAAATTAAGAATTACTTATAAAATAAAAATATGTTACATATTAAAACATCAAAACTCTCTAAAATATCATACAATACAAAATAGAAGGAGTATTAAATATTATTTGAACTTTAAAATTTAACAAGTATTAGTATCATTATACATTTTATTGTATATATTTAATAAAAATCTATTTCAATTTATTATTATCAACAAAATTAAACAAAATAATATATTAGTTACTTAAAGGCAAACCGATTAGTTTTTCAATATGGGTGAAATTTTTTAAACGACACTAGATCTTGATCCGCGCTTTGCAAGCGTTTAATATTTTAGGATGCAAAATTCCACTAATAACTTAACAAATCTTTTGTTAATTTGAAAGATTTTGTGTATTTAAAATATTTTTTGCATTTAAATCAGTGTTTTTAAATTCAACCCGAACCTGTGACTATACCGGTTAATCTGGTGATCCGACAATTCAATTTAGGTTTTTAAAAATATCTATTTGAAAAAATCACTAAACCCCGAGACTAACTGATTGAACTGATGGATGACTGATATGTAATCTAATTTGATTTAAATTGTTATAATTTCATAATTTGTAATTTTTAGTCCAAGTTTTAAAGTTTATTGTTTTACGGTTTATGAAATTATGACGTCCATACAAAATTTTAATAGAGAAAGCGGTAGATATAAAATAATTAAGTTTAATTATTGTGTTGTTTGGAAACATTAATATGAATATAAAATATATGTATATATATATTGTTTGAAAACATTAATAGTAATATAAATAACAATTATATTGTTTGGAAACATAAATAGTAGTATAAAAAAACATTAGTGATTTAATGTACAGTAAATTTAACTATAAAATGGAAATATATATTTAATTTAAAAACGGTTAGATCCTACACAATGTTTGTTTCTGTTTAAGGCCATGTTCCTTTCTCGAACGCAGCGGTAGAGACCAGCAACCAAAAAATAACAAGTATGAGAGAGAAATTTCATGTAGTTGTTGTTACGGAGTCGCCGCCCGTAATGATCGCTGGTCTTCTTTTCTGGTTTTTTTGGCCGCTGTTTAAATCAGCGTCTCCTGCATACACCTTATGGTGTCGCTAGCGGCAGAAATTAGGATCTTCCAACACTCCTTTTTCATTGGTTGCTGAGCTGTTCTTTAGATCTCTTTGATATTTTTGGTCGCTGGTTTTGAACGCAGCGTTCCGAAAACGAACAGGGCCAAAAGTGAAGATAGATTTAACTAGAGGGAGTCTTGACAAATAATAGAAAAACAGAGGGAGTCAATGTAGTTAACAAAAGTTACCAGTTATTAAACATTAATGCAATTACAACGACTACAAGACTTCACAGTTAACAAAGCAAATCCAACAGTAATTGATTCAAAGCTGGAACATGAATACAAACACTTCAAGGATTGGATCCAAAATGGTTTCTCTGGTTTGATCTTGGATCAACTCTTGGCGACGGTGCACTGTATCCACTCAGCATCTCTCTGATATTTGAGTACATCACTGACTGTGACGCCTCACCACCACCACCACCACCACCACCACCATTTCCACCACTTTTTTCTTGCTCTTTCAACTTCTGAAACAGATACTCTTTCTCTGCCTCCGCCTCGCTCAGCCTCTGTTTCAAGTAGTTACTCGCATACTCCTCCTCAGTCCTCTCCTTCTTCGCCTTCACGATCCTCTCCAGCCTCTCCGCTTCCATTTTCGCCTCGTTCGCTTTCAGCTGAAACATCTCCGCCTCGGCTTGTTTCAGCCTCACGATCCTCTCCACTTCCTCTATCTGCTGTTTCTTCTTCTGCCTCTCCATCTTCAGCTCCGCTACTTCTTTAGCTTTCTCCTCCATCTCTCTCTCGCATTCCTCGAGCCCCATCCTCGCTTTCTTGTACATCCTCGTCTTCTCCTCCCCCACTATCTCCATCTTCCTCAGTGTCTCCTTCACAACTTCGGCGATTCGGTTGCACGCGTCTTGAGGTGCTATCATCCCTCCACCTTCTCCGTTCTCAAGGCTCTTTGGCGAGTCCAACTCAATTTCTTCACTCACAAGAAAAATGGTCAAGACAAAAGAGAAACTTTATAAATTAATACTCCATAAATAAATTGATGAACACAATAATTAATATGTTTTTTCCCGTTAAAATATGACATACTCGATAAAATAATAAGATAATAATATTTCAAAATTTTTTATAAACAATCCTATAAAAATCATAAACTAATAATTATAATATATATAAATTTTATATGCTTTACCTTGGAAGAACATGAGTATCAACTTGGCAGCTGTTGCTTCAGCCAAGCCACCTTTAATCTTATCAATAATCTCCTCACACTTCCAAAACAGTTTCCTCCCTCTGGTATCTTCACTCCCACGGAATATCCTCCTCACGAAATCAAGCTCCTTCACCAAAGCTTCCCTGTCCCAGTTCGGCACACAGTGGTGAAACACGTCTTTAACCCAACCGAGCAGCTCAGAAGTACGGTTGCAGGCTCGGCACTTGAACAGCATCTCCCCCATCCCAGCTACACTCTTAGCCGAGACTCCCATCGAGATCTCTCCCTCCCTGATGGCACAGTCCGTATGCGTCCAGTGAGAACACACGTCGCATCCGATCCAGCGGCACGTGTCGACAGCAAAGTCGAACTTGCTGCAGATCACACACATGCAGAGGTTGCAGAAGCCTTTCCTAGTGGCACACATCTCGCAGGAGCAGTCGTCGGCGGGGAGCTCGTTTTGGCAACCTAAGTTTCTGCATCGTCTGTACAAGAAGATCTCGATGAGATTGGTCTGAGAGAGGTTCATGTTCGGATGCAAGAACGTTTGGATTTTAGTCTTTATCACCACGAGGATCACCAGCTGCACTCTGTGAGCCCTCACGAGCGTCTTCGAAGTCAGATCCGAACGCGTCTGAACGATATTCTGCAGGAACATAAACTCTTCGCCGGGCTGAGAACCGTTTCCATCGAGGATAGCTTTGAGCCCGTTCTTCAACTCCTCGAGATACACTTCTGGTAGACGTTGCATCCTCTCGGAGACTAGCTCCACTCTCTCTCTAGCTATGTCGAGTAGAGACACCTTGTCGGCGACTGTGACTGACTTCCCGCTGCTCTCTGTCTTCTTCGGCATGATGATGGGGTTTGAGGTCGGCCAGGTCTCTTGAGAGCTGGCGCTCTCGGCTGGTGATTCGCGGACGATGATGCCGGAGCTGGAGCGTGAGAGGTGGGGTGGATCTGAGGATGCGAGGGAGAGAACGGTTTGGAGCTGCTGCTGCTGCTGGCGTGGTGGTAGCATTTGGTGTGGGAGGTTGGATCCTGATGATGTTCCCATCAAATTAAAAATGTCCTGCAAAAGAAAAGGGGAATTACATTTTAAGTTAAAAAAAAAAACAAAGGAGAAACCTTTCAGACACACAGACAATCTAAAGTGAAGTGACCATAACATCTGTAAGAAGTACGATTCTAACCAACTAAAATGACGTTTTTGAGCTTATAAAAAAATTGAGTCTTTTCATCCAGACACTCACACCGACATATGAAAATCACATCCTTGTTGTTCAATTGAGCTGAAGATCAATAATCACTAGTGGAAGCTCAAAAAAACATAAAAGACAGGACAGACTAAACACAAAGCAGTGTCTAGAATGAAAGTTCAAAGAATCTGTCTGCGACGTGGATTGAACGCTAGAAAAGTCAAACACGAATCTTTTTTAAATCGGGAGTTAAAAGATGTACAGACATAAAACTGAATCAAACCCTCAAAACCACGATTTAGAGAGTTATCAACTTTCTCTTCAGGAAAAAAAAAGGACTAAAAGGACTCACCGGAGAGATGAATGGAGAGCGTTACGAGTCGCGGAGGACGAAGAACAATTGGTGTGAGAACCCAAAGGGAAAGCTTAAGACTAACAAATGGAAACTTCTTATCTTTTTTTTATTAAAAACTAAATAAAGTCGTACAGCTGCCAGTTAGTAATACATAACGGTAACCTGACCAGCCGGTGACTTGTGTTGACTTTTGAGCGGAATGTATCTTCCCAACGCGTCGGGCCCCCGTCTCAAACCAATCCAATTCATACGCAAACAACGCCCTTGCATTTAATTTTAAATCACCGGGAGTCCCGGAAAGTTTTAATATTGTCCAATTAAACCCCAAAGATCAAACCTCTCGGTTCTTCTTATTACATCCAAACAAGGAAGTTACTGAAAACAAGCACAACATTCTCAATCTGTCTAATATAGCTTACAGAAAATTATTGACTCATTGGTCATTGTTGCTAGATTAAGAATTCTCGAGTTCTACTTATGTTGCTGCTATAATAAAACACGAAACAATATGATATGAGAAACTGAGAATCGTAGCAGGACAGGGATATTTTTTTAGGCCTCTGTTCATTTCTTCCCATCCACTTCGACTGGTTCAACCACTTCAGCTTCTAACAGCTCTGCATTGTGAGTTTGTGTCATATGCTGCTGTGCCTGGACCTCGGGGCTTGACCATTTCCCGGAAAGCGCCGTATCCATCATCTCATATATCTTTCCACCGAGCTCTGCTGGATTCTCGGGCTGTACGTATTCAGAAACAACTAAGGTTTTTACTGATCTCATTTTAAGGAAAGAGAAGGAAAGAACGTTTTGATATTAGACTGCACGTAAAGGCTTACCGTGAAACCACTAGAAACTAGTGCTGCATCATACATAAGATCTATGGCTTTCATCGCTTCTTCATCATTTGGGTTACTCTTGTAAGCAGCCTGTGGAAACAAGAAAAAAAAATTACGTCAATATCGAAAGCGGCTTTTAAATTTATTCTGATAGCCAAGAAAGTCCAAGTGATGATGATTGGTGACTTCACATTTATGTTCTTGATAATCGAGTGGTCAGGATTGATCTCAAACACTCTTCTCCCTTTCATGAACTCGAGGCTTGTTGTGTCACCAGCTGACTGGGCCTTCATTAGCCTGCCCAGATAACATATTCTCTGTAAGTTCACCAGGAAAAACCATCGGACAAAACAAGTTCTCACTTAGTCAAAAGGTTAATCTTACCTCTCCATATTGGCTGACCAACCAAATTTACCAGATACAAGAACACAGGGGGATGAACTGAGACGGCTAGAAATTTGAACACTGGCAACCTTATCGCCCAATCGTTTCTTTATCCAATCACATGTCTGCCCAAACTCCTTTTTGGCAGCTGCCTCTTTCTCCTCATTCTTGTCACCTGTCAATACAGAGAGTGTTACTATGCGACTCAGTGGGATTACAGAACATCCCAAATCAAGGGATTATTGCATCAAGCACTTGCCTAGGTCTAAGTCTTCCTTGCTGATGTCGATAAAGTCCTTATCCTTGTAAGATTTCAAGCTCTGTATGGCAACTTCATCAATGGGTTCTACCAGATACAGTACCTATAATCAAACAACACAGAATTATCAATCACCTATTCATCTCTGAATCAATAGGAATATTTGCAAGGAGGTAGGAAGTGTTACCTCAAGCTCCTTCTCCAGAAGCTTCTCGAGGAAAGGTGCATTCTTAGCACTTGTAATGCTGTCGGAAGCAATGTAATATATAGCTTTTTGTTCAGCTTTCATATTCTCGACGTACTCATCCAAACTGATCATGTCGTTCTCACTCTGGGAGGAGAAAAATCGAAGCAATGGAGCTATGCGCTTGTGGTTCTCGCGGTCCTCGATGCATCCCAATTTTAGATGTTTGCCGAAATTATCCCAAAACTTTTCATAGTCCTGTGTAAGTAAACAGTGTAACAGTGCCATTCTCATTAGTCAGGAATATCATCACCAGAACATAGCAATGATAAGTAACAAAAGAAAGAGATAAATGTTCTGACACATACTTCTCTATTTTCACTCAAGGAAATCCCCAAAATCATATCAAAAGCTTTCTTCACCAGACGTTTCTTCATGATCCGCACCTTTGAGACACAAAAGAAAAACGTAAGGTTAACAATAAATGACACTTATACCAAAGCAGAACAGACATATATCTTGAAGTCTTTGAATCAAAAATGGATATCATCAGCACTTACAATGCGGCTTTCTTGAAGAATTTCACGGGAGACATTAAGTGGGAGATCGTGTGAATCCACAACACCCTTAATGAAGCTCAAGTACCGAGGAAACTATTAACAAAGCACAAAAGAATTGGATATCAATACAAAATAGAAATACAGGTTTCTTGATAGACCACACCAACAGAAACTATTCTCACCAGCTCCCCGTCAAAATCATCTGAAATGAATACTCGCTTGACATAGAGCCTGATGTTCTTTGTCTTTTGATTAACCACGTCATCCTTCCCCATTGGTGAAACAGGTGGCACGTAAAGGATAGACCTAAACTCGACCTCACCCTACAATAAGGGCATTATCAGTACGATAATTTAAGAACAATCTATCAATAGTGGATCAACGTGGTGTCACCATTTTCAACAGATACAATGCATAATCTGTTTCAGGTTTTTTTCATGGAGACGTACTATTTCAACAGATGTTTACCTCTGTTGTGAAGTGGGATGATGCCAATGGGTCCAAATACTCGTTGAAAGTTTTTCTGTAGAACTCGTTGTACTCCTCTGTAGTCACCTCCTTAGAGTTCCGAAGCTGCAATAAAGAGAAAAAACTCGTAAAATTGATTCCAATTTTTCATTCTGAGTACCCACAGGACACATCGAGCAGTCCTTACCCAAATGGGCTGTGTCTCATTAGTAAGCTCCCAGTCCCAGTATCTCTCAACAACCTTCTTGGTCTTCTTTTTTCTCTGTTAATAAGTGAAAAGAACATGAACTCTTTAGCCAACTATCCCTGCACATCTAGCTATTCTCTGATTCTGATCAGAGTATTTATCTGATGCTGATCGAGACAATTCTAAGAAGAGGCAAAAGGAAGCAAGTATACCTCAGTTTGATCATCCTGGTCATCTTTTTTTGACTCGTCTGGGTCATCTTCAACTTCAACCTGTATAAGAGAGAACGACATAATGCAAAGCCGGTCAATAAGATATGAATCTTAGTTGTGTATGGCGCAAGTTTCCCTTGAAGACTGAGCAACTTGGGCATTTATGCGATACTAAAGTTTAAATATATGCCATCACGATGATCATACCTCTTTTGTGTACCCTTTTTCCTGCCACGTGTATATAGGGAAAGAAACAAACTGAGAATAGTTTTTCACGAGCTTCTGAACCCGCTCTGGATCAGCAAATCCTTTGTCATCCGGCTACATTAGGCACCCACAACAAAAGAGCTTAGGATGAAGGGTCTTTTTATTACAAAACAAATACTTCAGTTGAGCTACATAATAAAATACCGAAGCATATAACGAACCTTAAGATGCAAAGTAATACGTGTTCCTCTAGGAATGATTAACTGAGGATCAGTCTCTTCCTTAATGGTATAACTGCTTGAACCTTCTTCTCCCTCCCATACATATTGCTTATCAGACTTTGGGCTCTTCGTTGACACAGTAACCTTCAAAAAATATAGATAAATGATACATTAGTCAGTTGGTGAAGATGTGAGCATATCAACGATCATATTACACCAATATCTTAGCGTACCCGATCTGCAACCAAGAAGGCTGAATAGAACCCCACACCGAATTGACCAATTAAATTATTGTCACCACCAGCATCCTTGTTATCCTGATATTATTACAAAAAAAAATGCTTAATTGTCAGTGATTCCGATGTAAGATTGGGAAATAGTAGAATCAGAAAGACAAAGTAGGACCTTTAAAGATTTCAAGAACTTGGCAGTTCCACTTTGCGCAATTTTACCAAGGCAGTCAACTAACTCTTCTCGTGTCATACCTATACCTGAATCACTGGAAAAAGGCACAGACAACGTCTTAAATCCCCTACTCAGTACTAAAATTAAAAAAAAAAATCATACTTTCAAAAAAAGAGAAGCTATAGTTAGTGACTTACGTGAGGGTTATTACTCCATTCTCCTTGTCTGCATAGATGCGAATATCAAGATCAGCAGCATCCTTTGAAAGCTCAGGGTTTGTAACGCTTAAATAACGCAGTTTATCCAATGCGTCACTAGCATTGCTGTTGGGAAAACAAATACATGTAGATTGTCAAAAAAAAACGAACATAAGGAACTTAATTACTAAAACACTTTTAAAAAAAAATCAGGAGAGAGGATATACCTGATAAGCTCCCGAAGAAACACCTCCTTGTTACTGTACAGACTGTTAACGATTAGGTCCATGAGGCGACTAACCTGTCATTTACATCAAAACATCAGTAAGTAACCACACAGACTTGATCACAAACATCAAGCCAACTAAACAAACAAACAAACAAACAAAAAGGAACGTACTTCAGCTTGATATTCGAATTTCTCAGCGGGAGGGGGAGGAGGAGGAGCCTGAGAGGAAGAGTCTGATGCTGCAGCGGTGGATTCGTAGCGGTTTCCAATAAACCAATTGGTTTTCATGTTCAAATGAGCCAAGGACTCACTCTTCCTGCACTTTCCATCGGTTAAGGACGAGTACCATCTCGATTCAGTGTCCCCTCTCTTCACATCCTAAGAAAGAATAAAAAAAGAAAAAACTTAATCCAGTTACTCAATAGCGAAATCTGGCAGTGTAATTCAGCAATGAATTGTTTTTTTTTTTTGGTGAACTTTCTGATCATACGAAAGCCAATTGGATATTTAACAGTGACTGAGATTCAGAAAGTAACAATCTTTAGACCAAATGAAGGGGAAGTGAGGATGATACCGTGGTAGATGGGGAAGAGCGGGAGATCGAAGTCCCTGCGGCGGCGGCGACGCGGAAGCTTCTGTCGCCGGAGCGAAGGAGATTCGAGACGGAACGCTTCGAGAGCCTGAGCATAGTTCGCAGCTTTTAGAAAACGATGGAGGATCCGATCCTTTCGATATTGGGAGCAATGAGCAAAGAAGAAACGATTGGCGGAGAGAGAAGGTTTTAGTAGGGTTTTTGAGCTGAAAGGCGAAGCTTCTCGATATGAATGTGGTCTAGTTACGGTTTAGTGCTAATTACAATCGAGATAACGAATCCGGTCCGATTGTGAACCGGGATGGAGTTTTTTTTTTTGTTAACAAACCCCAAATGGCCAACAATATGGCTTTTGGACAAGTACTGCCTCACCATGTCAGGAGTCATAAATGGGGCATCGTCGTGATGAACCGGTCCCTCTTCCTATGTTGTCGTTTTGTTGTCTATAACCATTCATCATGTAACCTAAACCATTGGACAAGTTTTATTTTATCTCTTCAAGGGTTTTTGACATATGTATAACCAGATTACGACATCATCGTGTTAGTCATACTATTATCTGCCACATAACATATTTGAACAAGCCATATGCTTAAACATCTGAGAGCAAGCTCTGTATACAACCAAAGTAGAAAACTATAATTTTTCCCTTCTTGCAAGACTTTAACAAGCCAAAACAGTTTTTTGGCTCCAATTTGTTTTTTTTTCATAGTGCATATAGCTTTTATCTCTACAAACAAACTCAGCCCAAAAAAAGAAAAAGGAAAAGAAATGGATGAGAAGAGAGACAAGTAGGTACATAAAGAGAGAGCCAACGTGTAATTGTCAAGATTCAAGCTTTAGAGATACAACTCGAGACTGTCGATTGCGCTTAGCCGCCTTAACAAAGACTACCGAGAGACAAGACGGTGCCCACCATGGCCTTCGAACTCTCTGCTCGCCTTTCAAGCAAGCCACTGTCAAAAGAAACACACATTTTTTACTCCAAATTTTCTGCAGCAACTTCAAAACTGAGGAATGGGATAAGAGAGAGAGAGAACCTTTGATCCTTCGGAGTTCTTTGCAGAGGGTGATGAAGTCTCCCCATTTCATGTGATGCCTCCTTATGAAATGAAGGATCTGTTCGGTTGTAAACACAGACATGCTTTCTAGATATTCTCCATTGACGCCGTTTTCTTTGAAAATCAAGCGGTAGCTCCCAAGGTGTATCTCCTCAAGCCAAGATCCAACATCCTGTATAAGTAAAAAGAACAAAAAAATCTCCTCATCTACAACTACAAGTAACCCACAGGACACAGAGTACAGAAGAAAAAATCAATAACAGTGGGATCTGAATGAACTAAACCCATATAAGTGGACTAATTCTATCTATCCCTCACTAATCAGCAAGTGAACATAACCGAACACACCAGCGATGCCCTGAGGTAAAACCATCTCCGAGTAAATGTCCACATCAACAAAGACATATCCCACAAAGACTAGATGAGCAATTGAGTTTGGTCGATAAGTAGAAGAGGTGTAACAATTTGGAGCAAGAAACAAAAAGAAAAAAAAAAGTAATAACAATCAAACATGTTCCAGTTCTCAAGAATCATTATTGGATCAACAACAACAACCCATACTGCAAACTAGGATCATACCTGGAAAAGATCATAAGAGAATTAAATTGACTGAATAGTACAGATCAAAATTAGGAAACATGAATTCACAGGACTCTGCAAACACAGCAACAAACAACAAGTCTAACGAAAGAAACATGCTCAAAATTGAAGAGGTGTGATTGAATTTGAAATACCTCAACAGTCCAGATGAAGAAATCAAGAGGCTCGGGTGGATGATGATGATCTCTGCTGCTCATAGTAGTCGTCTCCTCTGCACAAATGTCCCAATACAAGTCGATCATTTTAGTTTACATGAAAACAAAAAAAGCTCAAAAAGAAAAAACAACATCAAATCCGAATTTTTTTTATTTTTTTTTAAAAGGAAATCACGAATTCGCTATCCGATTATAAAGAAAGCACGAAACTTTACCGAGGAGACAGCTGTAAAAGATCTGAAATTCAAGCTTTGATTTTTAGGGTTTCAATAGCGAGCGAGAGAGAGAGAGGAGACGATGATAGGTTGGGGACAAATGGGACCATAACTGAAACTGTGCTCTCTTTTTCTCTCTCTCTCTTACTCCACGCGCCACCGTCTCTCCAATTTTTATTTGAGTTGTTTTTAGTAATTGAAAATTAAAATTTGATTAAAAATCACAAATTGTCATGTAGTTAAGATGCTGTTAGTAAATGCCAAAGTGGCAAGTGACACTCTATCTGGTTCGCCTCTCTCAGATACTTTTCTTCTGTATATGTATGGAACAAAAATAAACTTAGTGGACATTAAGAAATGAAAAATATAAAATTCATAAGCTTTTTCAGACAAATTTAATTAGTACTCTTTTCCTTTTTTTCTATTCAGTTTATACCAAATGCTATTTAATTGGGAATGAAGCCAAGCTATGAAGGAAGAAAAAATGTATAGGATTTGGGAGAAAACAGTTGGATGTTTCAAAGTCATTAACCAAACTCAAAGTTGAGATACACGTGATCATCACTGGTCGTACTATACAGTTAATTTGACCTTTGGGGTGTAATCATGGACCACAAATCTTCTCTTCTTTCAAACTCCATCAAAACTCTCTTGCTGACCTCATCTCACTTCTCAATCTCTTCTCCCAAAATATCACAATCCTCTCATGTAACTTGTTCTGTTTTTTTTTCTCACTTTAAAGAAAGATCCATAAACAACGGAGTCGAAAGAGGTAAACACATAGCCTCATTAACAAGTAACCTCCCTTTTAAATTTGTAGACAAATTTAGTGTTAGCAAAACAAACAGTTTTAACACAAAGCATGGAAAATTAGAACGCATGGAGGATTGTTTTGATTAGCTAAACTGTTCTACAACTTAGATACACATAGGATTGATTCAAACATTTGATCGTTCCAAACATATCTCGAGCCTTTTGATTCCCTGAAACTCAAAAAAAGGACTGTAAAGTCAAGACTCGTCGTCTTCACAGGCCTCTGCAGCTGAAATCTTAGAATCAAGATTGTTCATCAGAGTCTCGGACACATGCTTAGCCACAGAGATCATGTCAAGGATGACGCTCGGGTCTAAACCAGACCCTCCTCTTTTGGTTAACCCACAGATATGTCCCGCCCGGTTCACGGATATAGACACGGCTGAGCTCATCTGAGACTCCTCTTCCGCTGTTGCATCAACTATGTAATGATTCCCCACCTGATAATAAACCAAAGACAAGAGCATTTATAATGGATGCTAATAAACTTTACCTTAAGAAGATGTCTATTGTGTGATTCAAACAATGCTTACTTTAGTTAACGTGACTATGACCGGGACACTGGAAGTGTCAAACTGTTGATACTCTTCGTCGCTGATGTCAATCTCTGGCTGCTCATCATCGGCTACTTCAGCTGAAACTTGGACTTTTGGTATAGCTGTGTTGGTTAAAGCAGCCTGAAGGGAAGCATTAGTCAACAAGTGTACCAAACTACCAATTTGCAACTTATCTTAAAACTACAAAACCAACTAAAAGACAAATAGACTGAACCAATCTACAATATCACTTAAACGAAAGACCCTTTCTCTGTACCTTGATGGCAGCACCAAGTGCATCCAATAGATTCCCATCGGAGCTAATGACAAGGCCATCTATGTAAAGGTCCCAGCAGACTCTTCCTTCTTTGATCAAAAGCGAAGATAGATTTATACCAGCCCCTGCAAAACCAAAAAGAAAGAAATTGCTATAAAAACATTACAAGCTGAAAAGCATAACAATTATGCAGGTTATAAAGAACATGAATTGCAAAAAACCTGCTCCACTTTTGCCGCCAAGAAGACAGATTTGAAGAGCCAAAGCAAGCTCAGAAGACAACTCCTCACCTCCTCTCCCCTGAGTAACACCAAGTTACCAAAGTATTAGAGACTTAAGACCATTAAAAGGTTGAGACTTTGAAGACAAATGTGATGAATATGATATAGACCACAAGAACTACAGAACACAAGAGCCAAAGACAAACAATATTAAAAAAGCTCACCCCGAAGGTAGGTTCTGCTGTTGGACTGCAATCAATGAAAACAGCAACCTTTCCTTTATCAGGCTGAAGAGAACTTGGCCTCCCAAGCTCAGCCTGCAAGTACACAAGACCACTGCCTTAACATTCATAACATTCATAGTAAAACAGTAACACTTCTCAGTTAACAATGACAGTAAAGAGAGAGGATAAAGGAAGTACCTTTACACTGGCAATCACATCAGTTCCACCTATCCTAACTCTAGCTGAACCATTAGCCTTAGAGCCAAACAAAACAGCAATAGAGAAAGTAAGCAAATCTGTTGAAACATAACCATCAGTTCTCGGAGATTTATTACAATTACCTGAGGAATAACACCGGTTTCGACATAGACGTCACGGTAAGTCAATCTTTTCCGACCATCAGTTCGAAGATCTTGAGCGATCCCACCTTTAATGAAGTTTTGCTCCCCAAACGAAACCCCCACCATTACTACACACAGACACAACACTCAGCTCTGTTTCTGAGTAAAGTACATAACTTTATGCAGCACAATAAAAAAAAAAGAGAATGTAACCAACAAATCTTATTTACCTTCCTTGAGAATTCGATAGAAGACAGCACTCTGAAGTTCCCCGGCGAACCGTAGCGGCGAGTTTTGGATTGGTTTAGGTTAAAAGAAGCAGTGACAACTTGCCGGTAGGGTTTAAAGATGGCGTGAACGTTATTATTGACTTTTATTAAGGGTAATTTCGTCATTAACTCTATTATGACTTTCCTTCACTCTTTTTTTATTTTCCTCTTAAACCGTCTGAGCTTTTGACCCCCAAAAAGACAGTCTCAGCTTTTTTTTTTATTTTCCTCTTATACTTCTGTTTGATAAAGAAAAAAAAGCTTATAATTTCTGTAAAGTAGACAAAGTGTTTTTTTTGGTCGAAGTAGACAAAGTGTATAAGTTGCTGATTCATAAGGGAACTCATCATGACTCATAAGCCCGTATGGTTCCTTCATCTAGAGTCTAGAGAGTTGATGTTTGGTTGCTTGCTTCACAATGCTAACATGTGCTCTCAAACAAATATATATTTAGCCATCATGCATGTTGTGTGTCTCTTTGGTACATATTCCTAACATGCAATTCTCAAACAATATATTAGCCAATAGCCATGTGTAAAAAGGTAGTGTGTATACAAAAGATGATGGTGAATGTTGGGTCCATAATAATCTTGTCCTCTCGCTTTTTCTTCCCAATATGCCCTTATCCTCAATCTAAGGCCTTTAACTCAATTAAACTGCAGAATCTAATTCCAGTTTTAGTCTTAATGAGAACAATAGTCTGATCTGAGACGTTGCATCAATAATATCATACTCTTGGGAGACAAGAAACTACTCTGAATCAGATTGTCATCCAACAACATAAGAAACAAGACAATACATTAAATTAAAAACTACAACAACCTGCTTATTTAACACAAGATTTTTTTACTACCCTTGCTTCTTATGGTTGCAAGCATTGCTTTCTTAGTCCTCCGAGCTTCTTCTGGTTTTCTGGTAACCAAGGCTTGAAAGAACCAACACGAGTAACATTCTTCAAGTAGAAGAAAAACCCACGCAGCAGCTTCAGTCTCGCCTTATCATCACCATCCACACGCCTGTATTCTTGATCGAAATCAGACACCTTCTCGAGATAGGATGGTCCCAAGTCAGAAGTCTCGTAGTTGCGTACTCTTCCCTTTCTCAGTTCTCTATATCTACTCACTCCTTTTTTCTCTGACACATCACCAGAGAGCCTCAGCAACTCTCTTTTATCATACGGTTTCTCCAGAAGATCCATCAGCTCTTTCGTAAACTGACAGTTTCTACCCTCGTCCTCTTCTGTAATATCTTTCTCGAGATCGATCACGGTCTTGCTCTTGGACACCACAAAAGGTGTACTTCCTCCACACGAGAAGGGAGAATCACTGACCATAATCATATCATCATCATCATCATCAGAACAAGACTCAATATCCTTTTCACTGGCCATTGTGGGAGTTGGAGGAGTTGGACCAGGTACTGTTGTTGAATCTTTAAGAGAGTCTACAAGCCATGTGAGGTAGCTCATGTAATCTTTATCCGCTACACTCTTCTTCCTTGACCCTACAGGTACTCCTTTGTTGCTTTGGGTCACTGGAACAGTCTCGGCTACATCCTTAGGTTCTGTAACAGCCCTTGAAGTCCCTGTTTCCTTTGACTCTGACATCTTCTTAGCTTTGATGTCTCTTTGGGTGGTGGTTTCTTGAGCTCTAACAAGCGGAAAATCCCTTAAAGTGTCAACCTTTGTTGTTGACTCTGACACTTTCCTAGCTTTGTTGTCTCGTTGGATGACTTCTTTGGCTCTAACATTGCGTAAAGTGTTAACCTTTGTTGACTCTGACATCTTCTTAGCTATGTTGTTGTCTCGTCGGATGGTGTCTTGAGCTCTAACCAACGGAACATCCCTTAAAGTGTTAACCTTTGTTGACTCTTCTGACACTTTCCTAGCTGTGTTGTCTCGTTTGATGGCTCTAACCAACGGAACATCCCTTGAAGTGTTATTAACCTTTGTTGACTCTGACATTTTCCTAGCTTTGTTGTTGTCTCCTTGGACGTCAACTTGGTTCCCTGAAGAAACCCTACCAGACTCTAACTCAGCCGTTTTCCTCTTTCTTCGTTCAGCAGCTCTGTTGTCTCGTTGAATGCTTTCTCGGATTGTAGTTTCCCTCTTTCTCTTCTGAGAAACTCTGCTCTTGATTGGTGGTTTCTTCTTCTCAGTACCACCACCACCACCAAGCTTTGAATCAGCACTAGAAAACTCGAAACCAAGATTACGAGTTTCAGACTCTCCTTTGTCATCATCAAAGGGAGGGAGAAAAGTGTTGTCGCCTCTAAGACGATGATCGAAGAAGAGCTTGTACTCATCATCGACCAATATAAACCGTTTGCATACACCGTCATTATCCATAGCTGAGAATCTGCGTTAGCAAATATAAGATCAGAGAGAAGAAAACAACTCTAAAAAGATCAAAACGTTTGTCAAAAGTGAAGGAATAAAAAGGATGAGAGAAAATGTAGAATCAGACATACATACCGTTTGATGCAGAGTCTGCTTTGTGAATACAAAACCAAAGAAGTTTCCAAAAGAGAGAAGCAATCAGAAAAAAGGGAACTAATGATATTTTAGGGTTTAATTACTTTTGTTTAAATTTTGAAATAATTAAAACGAAATTATGGAGTAAAAGGGAATATGAAGAGACGAGAGAAGTCACCACCATAAATAATTTAAACAAGAAAATGCAAATTAGAGTAAATTCCAGCCAACTACCATCCTGACTGAGAGCAGAGGTTCCATTAATGGTGTGATATCATCAATTGATAGATGTAAACATATGTATTGTTCAGTTGCTATCAAGTCTGACTAGCCTGAGTTCTCTTAAGAGTACATGTACTCGTGTTTGTTGACCACACACGTTATGTGTGCAAGAAATTGTTTTTTGTTTTATTTTTTGAAGATTTTTTTTAGATGCAATCCACCAGTTATACACAGAATATTGATGTCTTATTAATTGTTTGTTTTGATGATATTTCAGATTTACTAAATCATGCAAATATCATATATAAATGTTTTGGATGTTGATGGTTATTAACCAAATGATCCATCATCAAGAAACAAATGCTTCACTAGCTTATTGAGAAGCATTATTATGTTTCATAAGGAATAAAAGTCTGACTAAATAATCATCGCCACGAGTTAATAATTTCTTGAAAAATAACGCAAATCTTTCAGATGAACTACGGTTCTGTAAAAAAAGAGTTAAAGAATCTGTGGTACATTTTATAACTTACGAGGCAAGATAAATACTTAGGGGCTAAAAACAAAACCCTTAATAATAATAAACTCATTACTACTTTCTTTAGACACGAGACATGCCGAGTTTGCGTTCAAACAAACGACGCAGAAGATAAACCTGAAGGACACTTGCCCCTATCAATGCAAACGACTCGAACAAAGCTTTGTGTACTGCTCTTTTGCTCATGTTCTCGTTCACTAAAGTAATAAAAAAGAAGAAGATAAAACCATATTAATCTCTCTCGCAAAAAGAACCAAATGGATCTTATAGAAAAGAGAATGTTACCAATGGCTTGACGATCGGTCTGAGCCTCTAACCAATGCTGTTCAAACTGAATGTTGTAAAGAGCCTCCTCTAGCTTTGATATCTGCTCCATCAAGGGAGTGAAATGCTCTGCAACAAAAAAAAGAACCATCATCAAGACTTATAACTCAATCGAATTCAATGGTTTCGTGATCCTCACCGTCCTTTGCGTGCTGATCGTAGTAGGCAAAGTGACCGAGCTGCACATCGAAGTCGATGGTTTCGTGGTAAGGAGACTTGTTAGTGAAACAGAAACGGTAAACCCCTTTCTTCTGGACAACAAAGTCGTGCTTGGCACTGATCTGCTCCCTGAAGTCATGAACTTGTTCCCCTGTTGGCCCATGTATCTGTTACAAAAAAACACCAAATAAAAACCCTAATGGCCACAAGATACAAACTCTATAGAGAAAATCATTTTTTTCTATATCGATAATACAGAGCTAATAAAAAGGGTTTGAGTCATATATACCACGAGATCTACACCATCCTCGTTAAAATGCCACTGGGAATCAGACTTGATGACGACGAAAGAGACGTGAAGGGTGTCGCCTTCGTATTCAGCCTTGTGGGAGAAGCATTCTTCTCTGTCTATCACGAATCTAATCCCTAACGCTGCCTGGAAGCTCCAGGCGAGCCCTAATATTAAGATCGTAGCCTTCAAGCTCATCTGCCAACAGATAAAATATTGAATTAAATTCAATTTAAAAAAACGTAATTCAAATCCTTTTCGAAGCATCACTGATTATACGATAAATCCAAATTGAATTGATTCCGGTTTCGAATTTTACGAGGTGATTTGATTTCATTTCAGATAGAGAGAGTAAGAGAGATTTACCTTTAAAGGGTGATAGATAGATCGGAGTAAGAAGGAGGTGGGAGAGAAAGAGCGAGTTCGTTTCAGAATCGGACACGGTGTTATTCTGTTTTGACTGAAACACCCGACAAGCACCATCAACAATAAACGGCGTCGTGTTACCTATTTGGTCAGCGAGCTCACGTGGCGTGATGTAATTGGTTGTAAGATACCTTTAGACCATTGACATATTACCACGTCACTATATACCATATTAACAACTCCATAGACTAAAACGTTTCTTTGGGAGATAAAAAGTATCAAAACGTTTAACATCAAGCTCGATGATATTTAATTATTTATGTATTCTATAGACCAAGAAAAAAGTGTAAACATCGACAGAGAGATTGTACAACAGCAATACATACCAAATACATTTTTGCTGGAAAAAGGAGTAAATTATATTTTGAAGCACAATGCAGCAGCCTACCTTTAATAAAGCAGTTTACTCATTCAACAACAACACTCACTGCTTGAAGAAGTTTCTAATTCCACTAAAAAGGCGTAGAGCCTTCAGCTCACCGCTTCTTATATCTCTTAGTCTCCTCCTCAGAATCTGAACCCCCCCAAAAAAAAACAGAGTTTACAAAATATCATGGATGTATCCACACAAATTTTATGCTAGAAAGTGATTTTCTTACGTATTGAGCACGGTAGAGTATCCTACGCTCGCTGGTGGACAAGTCTACAGCTAGCTGTTTAAGAAACGCTTTTCTGTTCAGTTGTTTTGGAGATGTTATGTCCAAATCCATTGATCCACTTTCCTACAATTTATATAATGAGCAAAAAACAAAACCATAAGTTAGATGTAGAGAGAGCAAGACATTATATGTTTCTTAATTTTACCTTTAAAAATCTGCTGTACTTTGATATGCTTGTCTCGCATGAGTCTAGTATGAACTGCAGTGCTTCTTCCTCTAATTCCGGATATTTTAGATCCTTATTTGTTGATGATTTATTCGAAGCAGCTTTCGCCATCTGAAAATGGATAGATATTTAGGAATGAGATGGGAAGTCTCTTAAAGAAAAGGTTCATGATGGATTGAGTAAGCCAAACAACCTCTTCAAAGCTGTTAATCATATCTGGCGGGCTCACAACTAGATAAGCATATGCCATCAGCTCCAACGGCCAACCAGTGATTCTTACGGGGAAGCATTGAGGCCTGCCATGCCAGTGAGCAGTTAGTTGATCAAGAGAAATCTAACTAAAGCTTGAAAGGGAAAGAGTTTTCTGATTACGTGGATAGTCCGTGTTTCTTTAGAGCATCCAGCTTTTCCTTGTAACACTTGTCATTTTTTCTTAGTGACAGTGCCAGCTCTACTGAGTCACTAGGATTGGTTCCTTCTCTGGGTACAAACCCATATGATAGCAGCAGCTCTCCGTTTGATTTGTTCCCATACGATATGAAAACCTGCACAAAGGTGTCGTGTATTGAAACATATTTAGACATCCACTTTAACTTCAGTGCTCAAGTTTAGCTGAATGTAGACCAAATCCGAACATTTGAAATGATACAGAAGTGCAATTAGTTCTTGATTTAGTGGAGAATGAATCTATATAGGGTTTGTTTACCTGCTCACCTGGTTGATATGGTCGATCAGCTGTAAAGACAACTCCTTTTGAAGACTTATCATAATCCAGGTACGTCTCAACCTGTCCAAGTAGAGTTTGAATTTTTACTAACATATTAACTTAACCATTATAAGAGCTAATTTGGTTAAAAGGATGTGCAGAAGTACCTCACAGTTATGATTAAGCATATCTGCCCATGGAACTAAGGCAAATCTTCCATCCATAGATGGCAACCGTACCTGTGTTAGAAAAGTTTTAAGTCTGAATTGACAGAAACAAAAGCATGCAGCACACTCTTTCCTTGAAAGGAAAGAGATATGAAAAATAGCTTTAGGGTTGTAAGTGGTCATTTTTCTAGACTAAATAGTGCCGTAGACGGCTTTATGGTACAAGCAAGTCATGCAAGGATTAAAGAATAACTGAATGTCTGATGTTTCAATAAATACAGTTGCATCAACTAAAATGAAGCAGCAAATGGTTGCTTTTGATGAAGTGGTGCTTACCAACCGTGAGAATAGAATTCCGAAAGACCACTTAAACGTCTCATCATTGAAAACCTGCAAACCAAAGAATAGCAAACTCGTATACATCTTCACAATAAACTTCAAGATTTATAGAACCAAAACCACTTGCAAACACACAACAAGTGCACATTGCAAGTTTCAGAAATTAACACCTCCACAAAACAAAACAAAATAAAAAGTCTGACCATGAAGATTTTACTTTAGATTCTACAAATGGTTCTTCTTTTATTATATAATAAACTCAACAGGCGTTTGAATGGGAAACAGTAAGCTGTATACTCGTCTCTCAATTGTAGCAAAAAGGCATTAACAGTTTACCTCTTTAGGGAAAAGATGAGGGTGTTTGGAAAATATCCTGCTTCTTAAATCTTCATAGCTGGAGAAAAGAAAATGAAAAAGAAAGACATGAGCGGTGGCTAATGCAGGACACAACCATCAGTCCCCTATCTCCACCCACACACACAACAAGTGGCAGAGAGTGTATCAAGTAGCAAAGCAGAGTTCTACATATCACTAGCAGTTGAGAGAAATAAAGAGAATACAAAATCTCACGTTCCAACAACATTAGTGATTCTTTCAATTGCCCGTTCTCGAATCTGTGAAGCTTCCAAGTACATATCAAGCTCTGTCCGAGTCCTGCAAAACATTACAAAAAGACTCAAGACTAATGCCACATCAACCGGAAATAATATTTTCCAAGTTCACTCACTTACCAGTATAAAAGCGAGTAAGGTTGTCTGGGAAGAGCAGAGATATAATTAAACCATCTCGAACCCTTCTGAAGACTCGCTTCGCTTATAAGATAAGTAGCCAGCAAAGGCCAGTCCGGTACATCGTAACGCTTCATCACCTCACCAGCCTCACCATTAGTCCACACCTAAAAAAGAATCTTAAAGGTCATGACTTTATTATTGCAAAGTTGAAAGCTTTTTACTTAGTGGGACTTACGGAGTCAGCACTGATGACGAGGGAAGGAGGAACGAAGAGAAGCTTCTCTCCTTTTCTAAGATTCTGAGACGCGACGAGCCCTCTCTCTCCGACGTCGACTCTGTCGATGGCCATCTTCTGTGGCGGGAGGCCTGAGTCCGAGAGCCATCTCTGGAGAGAAGTGGCGTTCTCCACCGAGTCTATCTCGCAGCCCCACGATATGTTGTCCGGGAGATCCTCCGCGGCCCGTTTCGTGGTTGTCTCGCCGGTCGAAACAGAGCAGTTGATTGTTCCGGGACGGGGTTGTCGTGATGATGCTGGAAAAGAGATGGTTGGAGATGGGGTGCGGAGGTTGCGGAGTGTGGGGGAAGAAGATGGGAGGAGGGTTGATTGTAGAAAGTTCGAAGCTTTCGCCATTGGAGAGAAAGTGAGAAGAGAGAAGAGAGAAGAGAGAAGACGAGTGGCTATGCACACTCTGCTTAGCGGTAAGATTGTTGAGTATGGTTTGGTTCGGTTTGTTTTGGTTTAGTTTGGGTTTGGGTCGAAGACTCTTAGGGGACAAGTAAACTGACTGTCGATGGATGCAACGTGCAGCGAAAGTTTTTTTTATTTATTTATTAAGAGGAAAACCAAACTTGCAATTTTGCTTAAGGTTATAGACCTACTTTTAGATAATTTTTTTTGTTGTGAATATTAATATTCATTGAATATTTTGCTGTGCAATTTCTTTTTTTCTTTTGAGCAACTTTATATAGGTTAGTACAATTGTTTATCAACTTTTTCTATAAAGCGGAATGAATTTATTGGAAAACAGTATTAGATAGAATATACCCATTTTCTCTTTAGCAACATAGCTTAAAAATTATCTTTAATAATATGTATGAACAAATTTGATTTTTTGAGAAAAAAGTTTATAAAACATTGATTTTTGTAGATAGCATATTTTACTTGATAAAACAGTACTAAACATTAAACCCACTGATATATAAACATTGATTTTTGTAGATAGCATATTTTACTTGATAAAACAGTACTAAACATTAAACCCACTGATAAGTGATAACACACAAAAAATGAAAAATCTAATTTATATTCTTTTCGTTTTTTAATATAAGTCATTTTACACTTATGCACATAAATTAAGAAAATAACTATTTTTTAAAACGAAATCATTAATTGTTTACTTAACCATAATTCAACCAATAATAAAATATAATGTATATTGTTATTAGTCAAATAATATTAATTGTTAACAAATTTTACATAGAAAAATGAAAATAGTCATATAAAAAATTTGGAACAAAATAAATTATCTAAAACGACTTATATTAAAAACGAAAAGAGTATTACTTAGAATATCAAATTGTCATTTTAAAAAAAAAAATACTATTAGCATTATAATTATTATTTTATGTGTAAAATAAAAAAAAAGTATAAACTATTCAAACACACAAAAGACAGTAGTCAAAATTATTGTTAAATTATTACTTTATCATGACTTTTAGCCTCCCATCATATTGTTATATTTGAACCGCTTAAAAAAAAAAATTAATGCCATATCATTTGAAAAGTTTAATCATCAAAGATTGAGAATTCATGAACTTGAATAATTAAAAAAATTTAAAATATGAGAAGGTAAAAAAGGATTAAGCCAAAACATAATATAAGAGAGAGAGAGCCCTACGCTTCTAAAAATCACACTTATTCCCCTTTCTCTCGCCCCCCTCCTCCTCCAAGTAGTTCTTTCAAATCCCAATCCTCTCCTGCTCTGATTCATTCTATTCGTTTAACAGGCACCCGAGACCTCTCTGGCCCTGGTCCCCAGATTCGATTCCGCGTTTAAAAAAAGCACAAGCGAGCGACGTATACAACTTTTTGTTAAAGAGAAGAGGATGGTCGGCGGCGGCGGTGGTGGTGGTGGAGCTAGGGTTTCGATTCCGGCGAAGACTAGGAAGACGATTCAGAACATAAAGGAGATCACAGCTGGGAACTACAGTGAGGAGGAGATTCACGCAATGCTCCTCGAATGCAATATGGATCCTGACGAGACCACTCAGCGCCTTCTCCTTCAGGGTATGTAAATGATCTTCTTTTATCCTTCTCGTCGCGTGTTCGATTAACGGATCCACGATGTAATTTTAGGTTTCGATTTTTTGGGGGTTTTTGTTTTGTTTTTTTTTCGGTCCTAAACTTAGGTTTTAGCTTCTGATTTGTCTTCTCGTCGCTTGTTCTTATGTTCGGTAGTAATAGTTGTCTATGTGATATTGTCTTGTAACCGTTTTTTCCCACAAAAAGTTCAGGATTTGATTGAAGAATATGCGTGAGAATCAATTTATATCCACTAGTGGTGTGTGTGAGATAAAAGGTTACTTAGCTTCTAAGTGAAAGTTATTTCAGTGGTTTGTCTGGGGGGACTACTAGTGCAATGACTGGTGGTGCGTTGTTAATCTATTGCTTAGAAAATTCACTATTTGGATCTATCAGTGGAAACTCTAGTTATGTTTATTCTGTTTAGTTTTGGGTTTTCAAGACCAGATCTTGTGATATTGCATCAGGATTTTAGAATGGTCCATATAGTCAATGCTTGTGTATATGAATATAATCTCGTTTTGGAGACAGTTTCTAGGATTGGTTTTTTAAGTTCTACTATGCTCGGGAACTAATTTAACAATTGTTCGTGACTCTGCAGATCCTTTCCTTGAGGTTAAAAAGAAGCGTGATAAGAGAAAAGAGGTATGTGTTTTTTTTTGCACTTCTTTTGGTCTAGTTTCATGGGTTTCTGTGTAAAGTGTTGTTTAAAATGCACTAAATAGCATATGTTGTGACGTGGTAATTGACAATGTTTTTAAATGCAGCAGAGCCTTAGCAACAAGGAGTCTGTTGAACCACAATGGAGATCTGGTGGCCCAGGCCGTGGTGGCAGGGGTGGTCGGGTGAATTTCTCTTCTCGTCATTCATCACATGGTAAACACTAATCATATATAATCACTGTTTACTTTATTGCATATCTTAATCATTGAGGGGGAAATCTGAGTATGGTGAGAAGAGAATGGAGATAGGTCTTAAAATTTCTTTATGGGAATGTTCTATTCAGTAGTTTCAAATATGTTGCATTTGATGTAAAAAGTTTTTCTTTGTAAAAAAAATTTTATACAGCATTAGTTTTCTTTGTAAGGTGGTTACTTTCGGTCACAATCCTGTTTGTTATATTTACTTAAACCTGATTCTTGCCTGCTTTTCCTCCGAGGACATAGTAGACCTGTTTATGACTGGGATTTAGTGTGCCCAGTAAATGTATGCCATATAGAAACTTCACTTGTCCATAGGACCATAACTCTCTTGCTTTCTGAATATTTCAATCGTTTGATAAAGTTTCTGTTGTGGATGTTTACTTCTAATCAGATGGTGCTGGTGCAAAGAATTCTTTCAGAAAAGAAAATGGTCCAAAGCAGGTCACCGATCCATCATCTTCAACCTCCCAAGAAACAAAAGCTAAAGACAATGCAGTGTCAAGGTGATTTTCAACCTATAATACAAATTCCTACTATGTATCATTTTTTTCTTGATTCTGTATGACATTAGTAGGAGTGCTTTTTTTTTCTTCCAGCATTGATATACCTAGTAGATGAATTTTCTCATGATCTTTATTGCCTTTTAACTGTTGACAGCCATTCAGCTGTGATGGATAAAAGTGCTGTTAGTTTGACATCAGGAAGCTCTGATGTTAATCACCCTTCCAACCGTCCAGCTCGTTCAGGCCAAGGCAAAGCTACTGGATCTTCAGTCCCCTCAAACAGCATTGATGTTGTAGCATTGGGCGTTAATGATGTGCATACTGAGCAGAAGTCGGCTGGTTCTTTGCCACTCCCTCGTCCATCCTCCTCTGAGGTTCGATTCACTTCTTCAAATCCCAAATCTATGAGCGACCAAACTTCACATGAACAACACATTGGAGAAGGAAAGTTCCATAACAGAGCTCGTGGGGTTGTGAAGAATGCCGTGAATGACGCTTATGTTCCCAGGCCTGCTTCATCTCATAGCAACAGCACGGGTAGCCGGCCTTCTTCTAACTACAGTAATCGGTCGCATCAGACTGCTGGTCCTCAAAGAGGTAACTATGATTCATTTCTTTCTGCAGTAAATAAGAAATTCCAACACTTTTTTTTGTCTTCTTTAGTTCTTCGTAATTTGTTTTTAAAAACTTATGACATCATCATTGATGTTTGTTTCTAGGTAAGGAATGGAAACCGAAGCCGGTGAACCATAACACTACTCAGGGCTCTGGTGCATCAGCTACAACCGAAACTCTTGTAGTTCCTACTGAAGCCAGCGAAAAATCTGTTGAAGATGTTGTCCCTTCTGCAGAGGGTACATCTATATTGCAGAGGCAGCTTGAAGACTTGCAGATCCAACGTCAGCATGTTATTATTCCAAACCATATCCTTGTTCCAGAGGCTGAACGAACCAAGTTTAGCTTTGGAAGCTTTGGTGCTGGCTTTTCTATAACATCAAGCACAGTAGCTTTTCCAGAGACTAAGAAAAGCTCTGTACCTCTCTCTCAGAATTCACAGGAAGTTGAAGATAGTTTGGAAGAGGACGAAATTAGGTAATCTATCTGTCTCTGCTTTGTTAATTATTATTATTACTGCTGAGCGACTAAATATTCTCAATTTAGAGTGATATGTAGTTGGAAAGAGTGGTTAACAAGGGAATATTGAGTGAACTAGGTAAAACTAATATCCTAGTGTAGTTCGCTAGTTTTGCTTAGTAGCATAGTCGAAACTTTCAAATAGATTCTAGGTGTCACAGATCATATATTTCTTTTACATGTTGTAGGCTTCTAGTTGCTCTAATAGTTTCAGGGGCTAGGCTAATTGTGTTTTGTTCTTAGAGACAACTCCCTGTCCTGCTCTTAGCTCTTAAGTTTGAGATAGAAACAAGTTTTAATTATTTGTAGGTATTAAATTTTTACTTTGATGTCTTGAACTATGACTGTATACAGAATACGACCAGTGCCTAAAATGTTTTTTTTTTTCTTTTTAATGAATTAGTCACCCAACTGGCGATTCGACTGAAAAGGAGGAGGACAATAATGTTTACTCCGAGTCGTCTTCACAAGTTCCAAATGATATGGCTGGTGAAGGTATTACCGCAACAGATGCAGCTCCAGAGTATGATGTCTCCAAGCAAGAGAATATTTTGGAATCCGAAGGCAATCAAAACTCTTTTGACCACGTTCCAAGTAATATGATCGGGCTCGTTCCTCCAGCTCCTGGGAGCCAGCTTCCACAATTTGAGAATGCTGACCCTCAAGCACGTGATGCCCTTCGTATTCCCAATTTTGTGGTATGCCTTCAAAAATTATTTTAAGCTCCCATATGCTTTGATCGCCTTCTACCATTGATTATTCCTAGCTTTTATATTGTCATTTTAAATGGCATTTGGTTTTCTTGCTTGAAGGTCCAGCAGCCATTTGATACAGCGAGTTACTATGCTCAATTCTACCGCTCTGGCCCTGACAGTGATGGCCGTGTTTCTCCCTTTACTGCGTCTAAATTCAATGGCAATGTTACAGCGTTGCCTCCGCATTCATCTCAAACTATGCAAGAGGTTAGTGCAATTATTTTGGGTTAGTCGTTTATGGCCTAATTGTTGTTCCGAGTTTTTGCGTTTATCATCGTATTCAATCTTCCAACAATAGTAGCATTAGTAGTATAATTAGACATACCACCCACTTGGATTTAATTCTCGAGTTTACTTATTAAAGTGAAGTGAATCTACAGTTTTTTGGTGCAGTTTGAAACATTTGAAAGATCAAGGATATAGCTGTTAAAACATTTGTGTCTGAAATGCTTGAACGTGTTGATTTGCAGGGTGGAAACAACTTAGTGCTGTCGACAGCTAGTCCAACTCCACTGGCAACTCAGGCTGCTGGGCTGATGCAGAGCTCTATACCCGTCTCGCAGCAGCCTGTTCCTGTTTTCCGCCCCCCTGGATTACATATGTCGCATTATCCACCAAACTACATGCCATACGGACACTACTTCTCCCCGTTCTATCCACCTCTCCCGACAATGCACCCGTTCTTAAGCAATGGTGCATTTGCTCAGCAGCCTCAGGCAAGCGGTGTATATCATACTCCTCCACCCCCGGGAGCCGCAGCAGGAAACAAGTACACGCTTCCTCATTACAAGCCCGGGACTAACACAGGAAACTTGGCTCATGTTGGTATGCCTGGTGGTTACGGACCACCGTATGGTTCCTTTCCAGCCGGGTATAATAATCCCACCTCTGCTGCTTCAGCTGGGAATTCAAATACCAGTGAGGATCTCAGCACATTGCAGTTGAAGGAAAACAACGGTTACAACACAACAGGGCAACAGGTAATGTATTCCCTTCCCCCCTTTATAAACCCAATCCGGTTAAAAGATTACTCAAAAACTTTCCTGGGTTTTTTTGCAGAGTGAAGCATTGCCTGTATGGATTGCTGGACCAGGACGAGATGTGCCAAGCTCTTTCTACGGCTTACAGCACCATGGGCAACACGTGACTTACGCTCCAGCGCAAGCCGGCCACGTCGCATTCCCGGGGATGTATCATCATCCAGGGCAAGCGGTGACAGCAGGAGGAGTTCATCACCCGCTCTTACAACAGTCTCAAGGTGGTGGTGTTGCTGGTGGAGCAGAAATGGTTGCACCCGGTCCTAACGTTTTCCAACAGCCTCAGCAAACACAGATGAATTGGCCAAGTAATTACTGAAACAGGAAGTACAAAGAAGATAAATCTCCAAAGAAAATCAGGAAGATATGGTGCAGGTTTCGTTGACTTGCGTGTGTGTGTGTTTGTGCCATTTTAACAAATTACCGAAGAGATGAAGCTTTGAAGCATGAAGGGATTGACAGAGAGAATGATCATAAAAGGATAGGGGGGAAGGTATTATTTTTTTAATGAATCAAGTGTTTTTTGGTGTTTCTATATCTTTTTTTGTTTCTTATGGTTTTAGCAGAATTTTTACTTTCTTAGTTTTGAGAGAGGTCGTTCTTAGCTCTCTTTATAAGTTTCTGAGCTAAAGCCAAAAGAACTTTGCTGCCTGAGTCTGTATCTGAAGACTCTTTGTTCCTTTCTTGGCCTTTTGGTCTTTTGGTCAATGTTTTCAAATCTGTGAAAGCAATCAAATTTGGACCTACTTTCTTGATTGCGGCTGAACTTGATCCGTTCAAAAATATAAGAAAACTTTAGAAATTGTATTGGCTATACATTCATGGTTATGAACTTGTGATGTAATAGTAGTCTTATTGAAAATTCAATGTAAAATTGTTCTTGAAAGCTAATACTGTTATGCTTTTTCGTTACTTGAAATCAATCTTTAGCAAACTGTGCTTGAAATCAATCTTTAGCAAACTGTGTTAGACGCTAAGCAAACCTCTTGAAGTTGCACAACAAAACCAATATCACATGTTGAGCTGGAACCAATCAGTTACAGCAGAGGAGGAGACCTCAGGCAAACTGTTCAATGACTGTGTAATGGATACAGTCTTTAATTTACAAGGTAGAGTGCAAAACAGAAAAGCATTTATGTGCATAAATACAAATGGAATAGATAGGCATATACAATCATATTTGTTTATTTATTTACCCTAAATCTCCCTGCCAAGAACAAAACTCATGGACCTCTGATCCGTGTAACACCTGAAGCATCAGAGAGTGATCCCTCTGAACTAGAATGAAGCTTCTGAGGCGAAAACATTGACTGAATCCCAATAATGAGTGGTTGCTTTTGCTTACAACAAACCCATCAGTTTAGTGTCTTATCAAACCAGAGAGTAGTCTTGTTTTTCACAGTTTCTGACTTGAGAACTCTTTCCATAAGTCAAAAACCTTTCTCCTAGTGGTTTACCTTTCATAGAGAATCCAACTCAATAGCTTCTGGTTGGAGTGAGTGGGTCATAGTCATAAGCTTCACCAGCTTTGATAAATCTCCCCTTTACACGCCGTCTCACATCAGCTCTTGCTTTGCGAGAAGCATACCTCACTGTCTTATCAAACCTGTAACGCAAATTTAAAGAAAAAGAAGCAAACAGTGTGTCATTTAGAAAACACTGCACTCACTTCATTCATGCATGTATTAGATTGCGACGAGTACGGGAAACTTACTTGCGAGCCTTCTTCTTTTCCTTGTAACGCATAACCGCGTTATTACGAGTCACCGAATATGAGCAACCATTATTATCATGTGATGATGTTTGAGGATACCATGGTGGATCCCCCAAGAGCTGCATGGAAGTTGATGCACCACATTCTTGGAAATCTCCAGCGCTACAATCTCCAGTGACTCCAGAGAA
>NC_079516.1:1611507-1641519 GCF_000801105.2 Raphanus sativus
AATTATTGGCTCTGTTTTAGAACTCATGAATGAGTCATTGCTCTCAGCTGGCTGCACTGAGTTCCCTCCCTGGATTTAGAGAAGAACATAAGATGATCATTAGAATCACACAAAGATGCAAAAAGGAAAATGAAAAAAAAGAAAAAAATACCTCAGGAGCTGCTTGATTATGTTTCTGGAAAAGACTATCGATTCCACATTGTCCAAAGAGCTGTCCTGAGGTGTTAAACGCTGTCCCAAAGAGCTCTTCATAGTTCTCAAGTGCCAAGTCAACTTCATCCATACCCAAGTTATCATAAAAGTCGTCTTCACACACTCCAACATCCTTCAAACCAAAAACGCCCAAAAACATTTGGATTTAGTAACAAAATGACAAAACCATGGATGCAACACAACATAAGTAAATTGACATATTGATTAAAACAACTTTCATTTCGTTTTAATAGAAGTCGTTTTTTTTCATACAAATTAAAAAATTATATATATTCAATTTTGTTCTTATTTGACTGTCTAAATGAACATTTATTGTTTTCTTAATTTAATTAGAGAAAAAGATAAATTAGTGAAAAGGAACTGATTGAATTGATAAAACTACATTTATTTTCTAACAGAAATTTTATTCTACAAGGATATTTAATTTCAAACGGAGGAAATATTACCTTAACAAATGATGAGTTTGCATGTGCTGCGAAACTTGTTTCAGGCTTTGAAGAGGAGCCAACGACGACATCTTTCTTATCCTCATTGCAGTTTTGGTTGGTCTGACCATCATCGTCTATATTCATCATACCCATTTCTTGTTCACAAACAGATTGTCCAGCTAAATCTGAACAGAAAGACCAGATAGAGGCAAGCTCCGAGCTTGAAGGGCAACCAGAATAGCAGCTTATGGTTTGTCTCTTATGATGATTTGTCGAAGAATTGTTGTTGTTGTTGTGGCCAGACCAGTCACAGTTTTGACAGAGTGAAACCCTTTCTTCAACACACCTGACTGTAGCAGGCTGCGCATTGCATCTCTCACAGACAAGCGTCCTAGAATGTCTTTTGGACAATGCATTAGCTGAATGAATACTCCTGTCACAGGAGAGGCAGAGACACGCTGCATCGGACCGACAGTACACCATTGATCTTTGTTCACCGCAAAAGTCACACATGTAACCCATCTTTAATCACTCACTACGACCAAATCCAACTTCTGCTGCAAAAAGAAGTCAAATATATATTAAAACAATTTTGAATACAGGTTGTGATTTTTATAAACAGGTGGAAACTTCATAACAAAAGCAGAAGCATAAAAACAGAAATAAACCTATTTAATGAGATTTACTATAACAAATCATTACACAAGTCAGAGTTTAAAACCCACAAAGGAAAATTATCAAAGATCAAATAAAAATAACATCAACTTAAGTTTCAAACCCCAGATCAGTAGATCTAGAGTTCTTTTGTTTGATTTATAGTTCTTTTTTTTTGATCAAACTTTGATTTATAGTTCAAATTCAATAATTCTTCAAGATTTTTTTATATGGTGATCATAATTATCATAATCATCCTCATCCAAACAAGCTTAAAACTCAATAATCATAAGAAAACAGGAAAAGATGGAAGATCCAACCCTTCATAGAGAAGACCCTTCACTAAAAAAAGAAGGATCTTTAATTCAGAGAACGAAAAAGACAGATAGAAGAGGAAAACAACTCACTGAATTATAATAACAAGATCTTCTGAACTATCTTCTCAAGTTCAACCAATAAAATTTAGAGACAAACACACACAGATCCTTGGAAACAGAGCTGATTATCCCACAACGTTCTCTGCTTCTCTCTTCTCTCTTCTCTCTTTCTCTCTGGAAACAAAAGAAAAAACGCAAAGAAAGAAAATTAATGGATAGAGAATGGGTGGGTGTGTATGTAAGGGACATGTAGGCTGCTTGCTTGTGACATAATCAAAAGTGCCTAATCTTTTCTATTAATATTCACTTTATTTTGTTTAGAAAGTGCAAAAAAAAAAGTTTTGTGTAAGGTATGGTGGGTCCCCGTCGTATTTATAGTGAAAGCAAGAAACTCTTTATGGTCCGGACAGATATTATTAAAGGAACGGATAATAGTAAGAAAATGGATTTTTATGTTCTGTCATAAAACTGCGCGTACTGAAAACAATGCACACGCGACTTGGAATTCACCAAGTGGCTCTTCTGTACCATAATGGATTCTCAAGCGTTCGCTTTTTCGATGCTTTTCCACGAATCAAAATGCTTCTCTCAGTTTCAGATATACTACTAGTAGTACCTTTTTAGGACAAAACTACTAGCAGTACTATTGTTTTGCCTTTTTGCTCAGAAAATCACAATAACGAACGATATATCTTTTTTCTTTGCTTTGACCTTACAAAAACTAAAATATCTTTTTCGGTCGGCGTAGTAGTATAAAATATCTTTTGGTTAGAAAAAAAACTAAAGATATTTTTTGACGGAGAGAAAGGGGGGAAACTAACAAATATCTGTCAGATTAGATACGTATGCGTAACGATGCGACCATATAGATATATTATTGTCATGTATCTATATTTAAATATAAATAGTAGATTTTATTCACCGATGTAACAAATATTCGCTTCTGCAGTCTGCAATGATGATTATAGATCGATCTATTTTGTCCTTTTCTTCATTATTCTATTGTTCACCGGTTCACTAAACCCATTTCTTTTACGAATAATCGAATGTATGATTAAATTAAGATAAAAGAGTTTTACTTTTAGCCGAAATCCATAGTCGATGATCCCATTTGGCCCGCATAAAAGATTTCGAAGGATTTAAAGAAAAAAAAAAAGCAAAACGTGAACTGACACTCAAAAATGGTTGTGATTTTGCTAGTTGGTGAATTTCACCTACAAATTTTGAAAAAAACTTAATTAGAAAACAAATGTTACAGAAGTCTCCTAAATTATAAATCACACCCTAAAATATACCTAACTTTATGTTTCAAAATGTTCAATATCTTCCCTTTTTTATTCTACTCATTTTTGCTTCGTAAGCACAGGCCCGGCCCTGACATAAAGCCCAACAAGCAAGGATTTTAGGCGCCAAAATATATAAAAACGTAAAGGGCGCCAAATTTATTAATAGTGTACTTAGTACAGTGGCAAAAGCTGTTGAAGAATCTCGTAGGAACCAGAGTTCGAACCCAGCCAATGTATATAAGGGGCAAATTTTTTTTTCATGCTTTAGGCATGAGATTATGCCGGACCGGCACTGCGTAAGCATTATAAGAAATAAAGCTGAGGAAAACTTGGTTAAGCTTTACGGTTAGTGTTTAGTCAAAAGGGATGTAAAGTTAATACTAAGAATGAACCTCAACTGTATATTTATTAATACAACTTGAAAACACAAATCGACGATAATGGAAGCAAAAAAGGAGAGAAAAGGGTAAAGAGATAAGACGCACTGAGAGATTGGGCAAAATAACAAGTTGAATATGATGCTGGAATGTTAGTTAGATAAGATTCTAGGACGATCCGAAGTCTCGTACAAGAACATCGTATTCTTATGTCTACAATATAAAACCACCGGCTTAGATTAGAGTCAGCTGATGATACTTCACTTTTATATTATCCTTAAGATAACATTAATTATCTTATTAGTTTTTCATTAGTGCCTTTCTATGAACTTCACACCAACTTTTTGTTATTTCTTTATTATTTGCCTCTCCCACCAATCATTACTTAAACCGTCGATAATATTCAATATCTCACTCCTAGTAGGACATTGTTAGCTGTGTGACATGAGGACATTATCTCATGAGTTGACCTAACCTAACTTATTATACCAGAATCCCAAAAAGCTCTTCAAATGTTGAGGTTTCAAGATTTGAACTTCAACATTTGATTGAAAAGAACCGTAAAAAAGGAAAAAAAAAATTGTTTCTCATAAATAATATCCTAGAGGAAAGGATAGGGACATGGATTTTGATTCAGCTGAGTAAAAGAGTCTTACCAAAGGGTTACAATAAGGGTAATGGCAAAGACTGGGCCATCAAAGAAAGACTTAACCTGAGACCAATAACCATAAAGAGCTGAAGAGTGTATCCCATTAAAAACATTTTCTATGAATGATATATAGGATACAAGTATATCTATTTATATGGATGAAAACACCACATGAGTGTATAAGAGCATGAATAACCATGGTCTTTTAGCCGGGTTATTAACTCATAATTTGACTTTTTTTTATATTTTTTGAATATGAGACGATTCTTATATCTCTTATTTAAAAGATATTTTTAGTTTTTTTTAGTAAAAATCTTAGAAAAATTAAAAACCATTTATTAACCAAAGCTAAAAACTCCCGTTAAGAGACTGAGGTTAATCATGATGTAAGGTACAAATTGTAGTTGTTTCTGATATCTAACCTCGTGCCCTTTCTAGAGTCAACAAGTGAAAGTGTCAGTTAGACTTTTACTATAGATAGCATTTGTACTGTAGCTTTGGGCTTTTGTGCAATCTATATTGTAACATTGGATCGTAGAAGATATTGTTTCTGGATTTGGGCTCTTGTATGAGGAATCACCTTGAGATTGGTTTGGTTACATTTGTTCAGTAAAAGATATACGTTTGCTATATCAGCTTGTCACAGAAACGTCATTGGTTAGAAAGATATTCGATTTCGTACTAGGAAGCAGAGGTGAGTCTTCAGAATCTTCTTCACTTTCAGAGCTCTCAAAGAGTCGTCTTTAGCATGTTCATTGCCTTCACCGGACTGACTATAATCTAGCGGCCCATAACTGATTAAAATTCGTACTATATATAACTTTTTGTATGTACTATTTTAAAAAATTCATAACTCATGTAAAAATTCAATTTAATATTATTATATAACAGTATTGACTCGAAAAGAAAAAAAAAACTAATTCTGTCACACGGTTTGTAGTTGATCGGATTCAAATCCTACTTGAATATCGACTTAAGTTTATGAAATCACATACGTTTGGTTCCTTTATCAAAATAACTTTTAACTGATATTTTGAATTTTGAAAAAAAAACCTAAATTTTATAATCCAAAATCTTAAAAAAAATTCGAACCAAATTAATAGGGAGAAGTAAGAGACTGAAACAAAAGAAAGAAAAAAAAAGTGAGAAGTAATTTATATGGTAGACCAAAAAACAAGGAGTATGTATTTGACATCTTGTTAATTATTCGTAAATCGATAATGTGAAGCAATTACGTGTAATGTGGTGTACAAATGACTCTCTTTATTTAGCTCACTTGATCGAAGATCTCCTTAGTTTCAGCATCAGCTCTCACTTTCTCACTCGCAAACACACAAAAACAAAGCATGATAATGGAATAAGAAATATAGAAAGTGGAAGTTAGGGATGAGAGATTACCTTCCAAAATACTTGAACGCCTTTCTCTTGGCATTTGCCACTTTCGCTGTTGTATTTGCCATTTTCATTGCAAAGGATCCAAACATATCTCATCATCTTTATTTCTCAACATCATATTCTTCACAATGGACCTCCTCCTTCTCATCCGCCTTCATCACGGTATCTATGTCCATCTTTATCCCCTTTCATCCACATTTAGACTGTAATAAATGTTTAAAACTTCAGTTTAATTGTTTGTGTTATGTTTCTATATACAAAGAGACGTTGCCTATAATTCTAACATGTTGTTGTGTATTTGGAAAAACAAATGGAAACGAAATTTTTTCCCACCAGGGTTGGTTCTAGATATAGACTAAAACATTAGCTTGACTCCAAAATTTTATAGAACTATTATACATAGTTCGTGTAGAGTCGCCTAGTTGTCGAAATTTCTCTTTATTAAGATTAACCAAAATATCTTTATAGCCTCAATTTCAGATCCAATCCTGATTTGTGTCGTCTAACTAACCATTTTATGTTCGAAGTACCAAATGCTGTAACTTCATTTTTGAGAAACACACGCGATAAAGTAGATGCATGCATATGCAAATAATTAGTGTCTAATGTGATCAGAGAAACACACGCGATAAAGTACCAAATGCTGTAAACAACTCCTAATGTGAGTAGCATATACTGAAAATAAATTATTATGTTTTGCTTTTTGTATATTGAAGGAAAAAAGGAAGAGGAACGGATCAAATCCAGGTTCTCTATCCTGGAAAAGAGACAAGAAAGTAGAAGCGCAATTAGCAACCGCGAGGGCGTTGATCAGAGAAGCTCAACTAAACCCTAGCTCTACAACATCATCTCCCTTAAGAGATGAAGACTACGTTCCTCATGGCGACATTTACAGGAACCCTTATGCATTTCATCGGTAACTTTATACTTACGCGTGTATATTTATCACACAAGTTACCCTACCCTATAAAACATCTTTCCTTGTGGCAGAAGCTATCTTCTTATGGAGAAGATGTTTAAGATATACGTTTATGAAGAAGGAGATCCACCAATTTTTCACTATGGTCTTTGTAAAGACATATACTCCATGGAAGGATTGTTCATAAACTTTATGGAAAACGATGTCCTTAAGTATCGAACCCGAGATCCCGACAAGGCTCATGTCTACTTCTTACCTTTTAGTGTTGTCATGATTCTTCACCACCTCTTCGACCCAGTTGTTCGAGACAAGGCTGTCTTGGAACGTGTCATCGTCGACTATGTTCAGATTATTTCCAAGAAATATCCGTATTGGAACACAAGTGATGGTTTTGATCACTTCATGTTGTCTTGCCATGACTGGGTACGTGTTCTTGTTTGATTTGTTAGTGTCTGGTTAAAAATGTTTTGGTCACAATCGAAGTCGTGCCTTAGTGTAATAAGCTCACACTCAATTATATTGTTTACAGGGGCATAGGGCAACATGGTATGTAAAGAAGCTATTTTTCAACTCCATAAGAGTATTATGTAACGCCAATGTATCAGAATATTTCAGCCCTGAGAAAGATGCTCCCTTTCCTGAAATCAATTTACAAACCGGAGAAATCAACAACTTAACCGGCGGTTTAGACTCAATCTCTCGTACAACACTAGCTTTCTTTGCTGGACAGTCGCACGGAAAAATCCGTCCGGTTCTTCTAAACCACTGGAAAGAAAAGGACAAAGACATTCTAGTTTACGAGGATCTACCGGGTGAATTAGATTACAAAGAGATGATGAGGAAAAGCCGGTTTTGTATTTGTCCGAGCGGTCACGAGGTGGCTAGCCCGAGAGTACCGGAGGCGATATACAGTGGATGTGTACCGGTTCTTATCTCGGAGAACTATGTATTACCGTTTAGTGATGTATTGAACTGGGAGAAGTTTTCGGTTTCGGTTTCAGTTAAGGAAATACCGGAACTAAAAAGAATACTGATGGGTATACCAGAGGATCGGTACAAGAAACTGTATGAGGGAGTGAAGCAAGTGCAGAGGCATATATTGGTTAATGATCCTCCAAAGAGATATGATGTGTTTAATATGATTATACATTCTATTTGGTTAAGACGATTAAATGTTAAATTGTTATGATTATACACTCATTTGTGATAATTCCCAAACTCCATCGATTGTAACCATACGCCAACTTCCACAAAGTTGAAAATGCTAATTATAGTATAATAAAGCTAATTGTTTCATTAAGACGTGAAAAACGAATGTATTACGAGCACACATTTAGCAAGTCATGCATATAATATTTGATTAAATACAAACGGATGCAGATTAGCAGTCAAAACAACCTTATTTTTTGACTAAGTAGGAAGATAGAGGGAAACATGTATTCTAGAGGAGACCAAGACATGGAAGACTTGGACAACATGGTTCCATAATTGTTACATCACAGCTAGATTGTTAACTCAACAAACTTACTTATTAATCATCAAAATACATATATTGACTAATTCTTGTGTTATAAATATATAAACTATTAGGCAACGGTATATTAAACAAATAATACTTCTGTATAATTAGATAATCTAATTTTGACCAAATCAAATAACCATAGGTTTCGGTCTTTAAAAATTTTAGAGTTGACAATAAGCATGTACCGATCGGCAACTAAGAATCAAGAAAACACGTAAAGAATGATATGCATACGAAATTCAGACTATACGATTCCGTTGGTACGTGACAATGACTCATGGAACATATAAAATTATAAACTCATTCCTTTATTTATATTTCCACAAACTTGTGATCTGAAGAAGACCCACAAATCTCCGAGCCAAAATAAAAACCCATCAAACATTCAAAGGGAGTTCTCGAGTAGACCATCTGTAATCATCCATACCAGTCGAGAAGAAGATAACAAGAACATGAAGGTATGTATATACGTATACTCATAACAAGTAATGTCTTGGATACTCTTGTGTATGTTTGAAAGAGTATTCTCTTGTGATGCTAAAGATTTTTTCTGATTGTGTGCAGCAAAAGATCTTGATAAGAGTTACTATGACTGATGACAAAACCCGAGCAAAAGCAATGAAAACTGCGGTTAAGTTTAAAGGTAACAACGATGCAAAAACCATAGAGAGATTTCGATTCTTGTATTTTTTGTTGAATCTAAATAGTTAATGCAATGGTTTTATAGGTGTGTCGGCTGTGGAAATAAAGGGAGATCACAGGAACCAGATTGAGGTAACCGGTTTTGAAGTCGATATGATCGGTCTAACCAACACACTGAGGAGGAAGGTAGCCTGTGCGGAGCTTGTAAGCGTAAACAAAGTCGAACCACCCAAGCCCGATGGAGACAAGAAGCCAGATGAGAAGAAACCAGATGAGGCAAAACCCGAGGAGAAAAAACAAGAGGCAAAACCCGAAGAGAAAAAACCAGATGAGAAAAAGCCTGAGGAAAAACAAGAGCCATGTCATTGTCATCCACCATGTCATCAACCATGTCATCCACAACCATGGCCTTATGGATATGGTGCGCCATCATCCTATCATCACCCATGTGATCCCTACGGGTATAATTCTAGGGACTATATCGGGGAACCAGTCTACAACCACGAACCTAATTGCAGGATCCTGTGAGAAGACTACCGGAAGAGATAACAGTTTCTTTTTCTCTATACTAAGTGTTTCAACATGTTAACGCATTTTTATAGTCAGATTTTTCAAATGAATTAAAAGGCTTTAGTAAATGCTCTTATAACATGAAAAGCTTAATCCTTTAAATCCATAGAGTTGCATTACACATTAACTTCCTCTGCAAGAGTTTCTAAATACATAACTGAGACACCACCAAAGGGTTCTTCTTCCTACAGATTCAATTCAACTCACCCACCTTAAACTTGTCGCTGCATTTAACGACCTCTGCCACGACCAGCACCACCACGGCCACGACCACCACGTCCACGACCTCTCCCAACAGGCTTCCCTACATACAAAAGAAACAAAAGAGTTGATAATTGATAAAAGCAGTCTTATGGCTATTATACAAACGAAGAGATCAATCAATCATCATTTACCAGCAACAGGCTTCTTAGGTTTAAGTCGAGGAGTGTCTTCAACAAGCAAAGTCTCCAAGTTCAAGCTATCAGGAAGAATGTAGTAGCGTATGTTGTTACCCCTCAAGCTCAGATGATCCATCGTCACAGGGTTCTTCCCCTTGAGAGTCATTTTAACCGTCTTCAAGTGAGTGTTCATGCTCACATCAACACCTGAACACACACAAAACCACCAAAAGCTTAACAAAACTTCTGGCGAATAAATCTAAAGCTAAATAGAACTTTACCAGTGATGGTTCCATGGACCACAGTCCCGTTCTTCAGCTCGATCGACACAGTTTCATTGTTCAACTTCATCAAAAACCTAACTCGAGATCCAATTATACAATTCAAATCAGCTCAAGAACGAGACTTAAAAATCCATAACCGGAGCTAACTAACTAGATTTGTGTTAATAAGATGGAATCCATTACGAGAATTGAAAAATTACCTGACGAGCTTCATCTTTGGGTTTGCGAAGAGGAAGAAGCTGCGAAACCCTAGAACCCTTCTTTGGCAGTGGAGACTGTACCTCGAAGTGGTTAGCTCTTTAGCGGCGGGCACGGATCCGACTTCGATTTTTGGATCCATCAGCTGAATTGGGCCGAAAAACACTTAACTGCATATTTGGGCCGAAACAAGTATTATTCGGCCCATTTTATGTCAACAAAAAGGCATATGTGGGCCGAAACAAGTATTATTAGGCCCATTTCGAACGTGGTGTTGGACGCGCTGTTAGTCTCATTAATCATGTTATATTTTTATTTTGGAGATACTTATTTATCAACTGAATTTCTATTTTTTTAGTCAGAGAAGTCAAAAAAAGCCAGAGAAGTGTGAATTATAATTTTGAAAATTTATACTACTATTTAGCACGTTAAATATGTGTATATCCATTAACGAAGCTTTTAAGTACATGCAATGAAATCACTCTCAAAATTTTATCTTAAGTTCTGCATGTATGTATTCTTAACAGCATCGTTTTTGAATTTGTCATTTTCAAACAAAATATTATATATGACGTTTACCAACTTAACAGATTTTTTAAATCTCGCGCGCAGTCTGCTAAAACGGTGGATAGCACATGGAGTTTCGGTGTCTACTTCGGTATCAGATTTTCGACCAACGACCAGATGATCGGAAGGGCCAGTTCGTGACCACCAGGAGACCATCAATTATATTACAGGTAAGCAAGACTCTTTCTTTCTTTTTCTAAAAAATGACTTTATTCTAATTAGTTTTTTTTTTTAACTTAAAAAGTTAAATTGTCGGCTCAGAGTGGTGCAGTCAGGCGTGTATTTTCATAGGGTGGTAAAATTGTCGGCTGTAGAATCGTCTTTGTAATATTCTCATCGTTGTAATAGCATAATTAATCGATAATAATCGATGCAGACGTTAAAAAAAAGGTTAAACCCGGGCTACTAATGGAACCAAGCCTAACCCCCGGGTGAGAGGTGCAACCCACAAATAGATCATTTTCCGGGTATTCAAATGAGTCCTATGCAATGGACTCATATCCGTGTAGCCACTTAAAGGTGTTTGCAGTTGCGGGGATCCGAACCCGGGAATATTGGGAACCTCACCCTCAACCCAAACACTACAAGAAAACACGATTTTAACGACGACCATTTTCCTCGCTAAATCGTCGTAAATACGTCTTTACGACGATTTAGCGAGGAAAGGCATATCGTCGTTAAAGTTTGGTCGTAACGGATATTTAATCGCCATTTCGTCGTAAAAGTACGAGGGACCCATTTCGTCGTAAAAGGAAGGTTAAAATTTCGTCGTAAAGAACACGTAGATTTCCACGTAAAGTAGACGCTATAGTTCCACGTAAAAGACACGTAATTTTCCTCGTAACATACACGTAAACTATCCTCGTAAGAAAAACGTAATTTATACTCGTAAAGTAAACGTAAATAATACACGTAATGTAGACGTAAACTTTCGTCGTAAAGGAAACGTACAACTTGACACGTAGATTCGTCGTAACGTTTCGTCGTTCTTTACACGTCGATTTACTCGTCAATTCCTCGTGAGTTAACGAGGAATTTGCTTCGATTTCTAAAACTAATTTATTTTTTAAATTTAAAATTTTATATTATAGAAAATAATTATTTCAAAAATATTAGAAATATAAATAATAACTAATGCGAAAATATTAAAAATTTGGAATAAATTAAAACCGAAAATATTATATAAATAAAAGTTTAGAATTTTAATATTACACAGAAAAAAAAAAAACTAAGTCGGGCCGGGGCGGTGGATCGTTTCCCGGTAGAGGTCTTCACTCCTCCTCTGTAGTTCCTCCTCTTGCTGCTGAGTACGAGAAGGCTCGGGAACCGGGTTCCGTCGTCGCATATCCGCCAACAACTCCTCCCATTGGGGATTTCCAGAAGATATAACTTCCAGAAACCCCTCCACTCCACCCATACGAGCTTGGAATGATTGGCGCGTAGACTCCAACTCCGTCTGCGTCGACGCCAACTGAGTCCGCGTCGAGTGTAACTCCGAACGCAGCTCAGTGACTTCGTCGGCTCGTCTCTGACCATAAGACGATGTCGCTCTTGGGACATCGTTGACGGAACCGATTCCCAACGTACGTCCCTTTTTCTTAGGGACGACCTACAAAGAAAAAATAAAGTTTAATGTTAATAATTTAAAAAAATAGATTAAAAGTAGATTAAAAGGTAAAATTTTTACCTCCTCGTAAATCTGATCCACTTCTTGAGTGGATAATACGACCGGTATTCCATCGGGAGATTGCTGGGTCAGCTGGGTTTGGCGGTCTTCAATCCGAGCAACGACATCGTTGTAGATTTGCTCGGACCTCGGATCCACAAATACCCCCGCCTTGGTCTTGTGGGTCCTCTCGTAAAGCTCTTTAAGAGACGGGAGTTGTCCCGTCTCTTTGGCCTGAAAATATTTAAAATTTAAAATGTTAGAATCAATATACATATATAAGTACATATTAATTATTAAAATATTTAATATGAAAAAAAATTAGAAATTAATTACCATTTCCAAGCGGACACGGGCATGGGGTTTTTGACCCGTACAGTGAAGCATCGGGCCGTTGCCGTGCTCGTCTTTGGTGTTACGAGAGGCGGAGCAGGCGTTGGAGATCGCAATGGATGATGGCAGCTCCCAGTAACGGATGAGACCATCGTAGACATCCTTGGTCAGCTCAGCGGGTTGCCCGTCCTTGTAACCCTTGTAGATCCAGTCCTCCTTCCAGTTGCCTACGGTGTCCAACAACCGCTTCTTCGCCTTTGCGGTGAACTCCCGTTTCACGTCCTCGTGAACCCCGATGGACCACTGGTATCTTTGCTGCATTTTTAAACCCAAAAAATTAATAATTAGTTAAAAAATATTAATGAAATAAAAGTTAATAATAAAAATTAAACATAAAATAATTATTTTAAAAAACTTACAGCAAACATCTTGAACCACGTGTTTCTAACGTGGTGCGGCGTCTTTTTCCAGTTTGGGTGAGCCTCTGAGAAGTATCCTTTGATGATATCGGATACGCTCGTAGCGACAGAATTGTCGACCCCAAACCTGAAAAAAACAAAGTTAAAGTATTAAAAAAAATATTAATAATTTTAAAAATATTTAAATAAAAAAAATTACGTACCACAGAGTCCCCTCTGGTCGGTCGGGGTCTAAAACCGGTAAACCGGCTCGGCCTGGTTGAGCGAGAAGATCCTCAACCGTGTACCGAGCAAAAGGAGCGGTCGGCGGCACCCGCAACTCCGGATGAATGTATCCGGGTGCAACCGGATCTGGAACCGCCTGAGGTGCAGCAGGTGGGGGTGGTGCACCAGATGGAGGAACCGGTGGTGGCTGTGACTGAGACTCCGGGACAATCTCCGGGTTGGAGGAACCGGGAGCTGAAGATGATGATCCAGCAGCAGGATCACCACAGAACATCTGACTGTAGTGGGGGGTTTTCTTCTGCTTGTTCTTTCTAACCATCTGAAAAAAAATTCAGATTGTTAGAAAAAACAAGTAGAAGAAATCAAACTAATCAAAATTCTCTACACTAACCACCTAATCAACTATAAACCTATCTAAATTCACTAAACTAAACCACCTAATTCTAGAGAGAGATTAGAGAGAACCTTGGGAGGTGTAGGAGAGGAAATTGGGACGAAATGAAGTGGCTGGTTCTCGCGGGTATATATAAGATTACATAGGGACGTAAAGTCCTCGTAAATTTACGACGAAACAGCAAGGCCCGTGTAATTATTTACGACGATTTTGCAAGGCCCGTCTTTTTAACTTTACGACGAAATTGCAAGGCCCGTGTTTTTTGGTCACGTGGATATTACGACGAAACCGTGGATTTAGCATTTGTTTTTTACATTCCCTAAACCCTAAACCCCAAATTCCTAATTTTTATTATTTTTTTAATCATGAAATTTTAATTATATAGGTTTAATTTATTTTTTAAGTGAATCGAAACCGTATATATATATATTGAGGTTTGGGGTTTAGGGTATAGGGATTTCATAAAAACATGTTAATTCCTCGTAAATAGGCGTGGTTATTACGACGAAAAAAGAAACAATCCTTGCTAATTCCACGTAAGCAAGTTTCGTCGTAAAGACCTCGCTTGCTTACGTGGAATTAGCAAGGATAATTTCTTTTTTCGTCGTAAAGGACACGTTGATTACGAGTTTTTAACGAGGTTATTTTGTAAATCCCTAAACCCCTAACCCTTTACCCTAAATCCCTAAATCCCTAAACCCCTATCCCATTACTAGTAACATCTATATGTGTTAAGTTAATTTAATCAAGAAATTTTAAATATGCATGTTTATTAAGTCTTCTTGAGTGAATTGAGTTTAGCAATGTAAACCTTATATATGATTCACTTATAAGTTAAGGAAGTTTTGGTTAATTTTGGGTTTGATGTTTTAAATTCTTAATTTTTTTAATCATACAATGTTAATTATACAGGTTTATTGTGTCTGCTAAGTGAAAACATATATAGATTGAGGTTTGGGGTTTGGGGTTTAGAGTTTTAGGGATTTAAACACGAAACTCGTTAAATCAACGTAAATTAACGAGGTCTTTACGACGAAACAGCTAAAAGCCTTGTTATTTCCACGTAAGCTGATTTCGTCGTAAACACCACGCACGCTTACGTGGAATTTGCAAGGCCCTTGTTTATTTTTAACGTGTGCTTTACGACGAAATCAGCTTACGTGGATTTTGCAAGGCCCGTGTTTTTCTTTACGAGGAATTAACGTCGATAACCTTAAAATCCCTAAAAATGTAAACCACAAACACCAAACCTCAAACATCCTTTAACTTATAACTCAATCTCAAACACCAAACCCCATACCCTAAACCCCAAATGCATTAATCAAGTCTGAAAATAAATAATATTTTTTAAAAATTACATCATCATTCAGATACATCATCATTCTCTTCAACACTAGAAACATCATCACTTTCATTAAACTCGTCCTCAACAGCATCGTCAGTGGTATCGTCGGGAAGATCTTCATACTCATGATTATGCGGATCAATGAGTAGGATGTCTTCCATTTGTTGTTCAGGTTCTTCGACTTCATTGATGTGTTCTTCTTGCAAAGGTGGTTCTTCTCCACCGATTATTCGTCCACGGGGTGTAACTTTGATAACAGCTAACCAACTTATTCCAGATTCTCGCAACCTCGGGTATGGTAGGAAGCTAACTTGGTCTGCTTGCGAAGCTAATATGAAAGGCTCGAATTTGTTGTACCTCCTTCCACCATTGACAGCAACTACACCGAATTTGTTAAATCGAACACCTCTGTTGACCACGGGGTCGAACCAGTCACATTTGAATATGACGCATTTCAGCTTCAATAACCCAGGGAATTCCACTTCAATAATCTCCTGCAAGATCCCGTAGAAATCGGTTTCGCCTTTCACACAAATTCCATAATTGCTGGTCGCCCGGTGTTTACCATACTCGTACGTATGAAAAGTAAAGCCTCGTGAGAAATACATTGGTGATGTGGTGACCTTTGCAAGTGGACCCTGAACTAATTCGTGAAACCATATGGGATAATCTGGATCCTCATATTCAACCTGCAAAATTAAATTAAAGAGAACATTGAAACAAACGTCTTTCGTTACACCCCGTGGACGAAACAAATATCGGATTGGAGTAAATACCTGACTCTTCAACCATTTAATAAAGTGTCGATCTTTCCTTTTATCTACCTCACTTGTGGATATGCCTGGGATAGCTTCTTGGACTTGACTAACAAATAGGCTGTAAAATGCACATATTTTATTAGTTATATCATCATTTGAAAAATATATTTTAATTACAATTAGTTTAGAACTTTCCATATATGTTACCTTTCAAAATAGCGCATAAATGGATCCTCACAATTAAGTAGAATGTAAGTGTGTGCACTATGGGCGTCTTCATCACTCGACCACCAAACCTCTTTCGTTTTCCCACCCATTCGCCCAATCTGGCTAAAGATATCCGGAACACCAGCAACTGCATATGTTGGGGCAACACCACCATCATCATATCTTCTTGGAGCTCTTTGTCGGGTCCGTACATTAGGTGCAAAGTAGTACGATGTGAAGTGAGATGTTTCTTCCGTCAAACTTCCAGCAATTATAGAACCTTCAACCTTTGCGAGGTTTTTTGCCTTTCCCTTCAAATATTTCATGGCCCGCTCATACTGATACATCCATCCATAATGTACTGGTCCTCGAAGCAATGCCTCATACGGGAGGTGGACAGCTAAATGCTCCATGACGTCAAAAAATGAGGGAGGAAATATCATCTCCAAGTTGCACAATAAGATCGGAATGTTCTCGTGAAGTTGTTCTACGACATCCTCTTTAAGAGTGCGAGTGCTCAAGTCCCTGAAAAATGCTCCAATGGCTTTGTATATTCCAAAAACAATTAAGCAAATTATTAGTGCATATTTTTGAAAAATAAATTAAGAAATTAATTAGTGTGAGTAATAATATATTACCTGCAAGTGCTTCATGTACTTTTGTGGGAAGTAGCTCCGCAAATGCAAAGGGAAGTAGTCTTTGCATAAAGACATGACAATCATGACTCTTCATCCCGGAGAACTTTTGGCCCTTTTCAACACATCTAGAGAGGTTTGAAACATACCCATCAGGAAACTTCACTGCTGATGCAACCCAGTTGAACAAGACCGACTTTTGTTCTGAAGACAATCTGAATACCGGTACAGGAACTTGTCCATTGCTTTTTATATGTAACTCGGGTCTTGAGCAAATATCAGGCAAGTCCAACCTCGATTTTTGATTGTCTTTTGTCTTCCCTGGAACATTCAATATTGTATTCATGATGTTCTCAAAAAAATTCTTCTCAATATGCATCACATCTAGGTTGTGGCGCAAAAGAAGATCTTTCCAATACGGCAACTCCCAAAATATACTCTTCTTGTGCCAGTTGTGCTGAACTCCATAATAATCAGGCATATTACCGGGAACATGCCAATTACCACCACAACGAACTGTTTCTTGAGCTCCGTAGTAATCGATTTGCTGTTCAATTTGTTCTCCAGTTAAATACGGAGGAGGAGTGTCTCTCACAACCCTTTTCTGCCTAAACAATTTCCTGTTTCTTCGATAAGGATGATTAATGGGAAGAAATCGCCGGTGACAATCGAACCAACTTGTCTTCCTACCGTTCTTCAGCTGAAATGCATCTGTCGTTCCATTACAATATGGACAAGATAATCTCCCATGTGTAGTCCACCCAGACAACATCCCATAAGCAGGAAAGTCACTTATGGTCCACAAAAGCATCGCTCGCATCGTAAAATTTGTCTTCGTTGAGCAGTCGTACGTCCTCACCCCTGTTGCCCACAAATCTTTCAACTCTTTTATCAGTGGCTGTAGAAAGACATCCAGAGACCTTTTTGGATGGTTCGGACCAGGTATTAATATGGTCAAGAACAGAAACTCCCGTTGCATGCACATATCTGGAGGCAGGTTGTATGGCGTCATAAAGACTGGCCACAATGAATATTGTCTCCCTGACATACCGAAGGGACTAAATCCGTCCGTGCATAATCCCATATACACATTTCGGCTATTGCTAGCGAATTGTGGATATATTTTGTTAAAATGTTTCCAAGCTCTTGCATCTGATGGATGAGTCATCTCACCATCCGTCTGAGTATGCTCGGCATGCCATCTCATTTTTCCAGCAGTCTCCTCAGATTGGTACAATCTTTTCAATCTGTCGGTAATTGGTAGGTACCACATCCTTTGGTACGGTACCCTATTACGTCCTCGTCCTTGCGGTTTGAATCGTGGCTTCTTGCAGAATCGACACTCTTCTAACTTCTCATCATCTCCCCAGTAGAGCATGCAGTTGTCGATGCAAACGTCTATCATCTCAGAAGGCAACCCCAGACTATAAACTAGTTTCTGAATCTCATAATAAGAATCAGCAGAGACATTGTCTTCCGGCAAATACTCTTTAAACAAGTCTGTCCATGCATTCATGCAACTTTCAGGTAGATTATGATCAGTTTTAATACTCATCATTCTAGCAGCCAACGACAATTTAGAGAGACCTTCTCTACAACCACTGTAAAGTGGCTGATTCGCAGCATCTAACATTTCATAAAACTTTTTTGCATCTATGTTAGGTTCTTCAACTTCATCATCATCATGAGCAACAAATGCATCAGCTACCATATCATGAACCCTATCATAATTATCTACCATCTGCTCCTCCTGATGGTATCTATGTTGATTATGCAAATGATCAACCGGTTCATTCTGAAAATTGCTATTACTACTACTAGCTTCATTCTCATAATTATAACCTTCTCCATGTTGAAACCAGATATTGTAATTTGGCATGAAACCTCTATTTATTAAATGCTTCCAAACATTTTCACGAGTTGCTAGTTTTGAATTGTTGCATTTTCGACAAGGACAAAACATCTTACCGCTTTCTTGGGCGAGTGGTGTAGAATCTGCTTGATGCATAAATGTCTCTAGTCCTTCCAGATACTCTTTCGTCACTCTCCCGTTAGCATCTCTATGCGTGTACATCCATCTCCGCAACTCTAAATAATTTCCATCACCAGACATTTTTTTTTTCACGTTTTTAGATTTTTTTTTCTTTTGCATGTGGTGTGTTTCAAATGTTCCTCAAATGACATATTTATAGGAAAATTCGAAATTGGTAGGTGAGATTTTACTACGAATTAACGACGAAATATGGGTAGTTAGACAAGATAAAAAACGTGTGTCACCTAAAATTAGGTAACACTCGCAAAAACCACGTAAATATTTTCCTCGTTAATTACACGTTAATTATTACGTGTTCATTACGACGAAATGCTGTTTCCTCGTAAAAACGACGTTCCTTTACGTTTGGTTTACGACGAAACTCTTTCGTTGTTAATTAACGACGAAATAACGTGTTTATTGTCTTTTCACGTAACTTCCTCGTAAAGGCCTCGTAATTTTACGAGGAAATTATTTCGTCGCTAACTTTCGTCGCTAAGCCCGTGTTTTCTTGTAGTGAAAATCCGTCCTACCACTAGCCCACCTATAAGTGGTTAAAGTCAACCTTAATCCAGTCAGGAAGTAGTACAAGACTAAAAAAAGTAGTACAAGACTATACTATTATTCTGTGGCAAACCTTAATCCAAATCGTGTGAACACTACGTGAGTGAGCCTGGTGCTAATCATCATCGGTGTGGTTTTATAGAATAATGTTTTTATTTTCTGTTTCATTGATGAATTTAAAAAGGTTCGCGAAGTGTGGTTAAGCGTTCGCGACACTCTATGCTAAGGAAGGTACACGGTCTAATGAACATGTTTGGCTGGGGAATACTAATCATCATCGGTGCCATAGTGGCACGAAAGTGGAAATTGCACAAAACCACCCCCTCCTTGTTTATGGTCGACCTTTCTGACCTTGTTTTATATTGTCACATCGCTATCCAAATCACCGGCTTTCTCCTAGGTTTAATTGGCATCATTTGCGGTTTGTTTCTCGAAAACCAAACCAACGCCAATAATGTTTCCACGCACAAAGCCCTTGGGATAACAATACTTGTCATGGGCGTTCTCCAGGTTCATCTTTTTTATCACTCAAAATTCGAATAAACTACCAAAATAACACCCAATCAACATAAAAATCTGTTTTGTTTATCGGCATTGCAGGTCCTAGCGTTGCTTGCTCAACCGGACAAAGAATCGAAATACAGGAAATATTGGAACTGGTATCATCACAACATAGGAAGAGTTATGATAATACTCACCATTTTTAACATCTTCTATGGTATTCATCTCGGTAAAGCTGGCACTTCCTGGAATGTCGGTTACGGTTCTGCGGTTAGTGTCTTGGCTTTGGTTGCTATTGTTCAAGAAGTTAGAAACTTCTTGAACAACAAAGAATTTTTTGATTTTCCAGCATGATATTTACTATCTATAAAAGGAGAGTGTGATGTATTTATTGAACATTGATTGACTCAACACTTGGAATGATGTGTTTTTCCACTTTATACTTTCTAGTACATTTGCCATCTCAAGAATGTATTTCTGGGTTTTGTATTCTCATTATTTTATATACTAGAGTATTTTCACGATCCGAGGCACCGAGCAAGTATGAACCACCTTCGCTGTTCACATTTTATATTACTAGAGAATTTTCCCACATTTTAAGCAACGACCAGAGGGAGACAAATTACTGAAACTTGCTTCCCACGACACATACTTATACTATTTGCTTATATGTAAAAAAGAGTGATATACTTTACTAATAAAAAAAACAACAGAACTTTAATACAAAATATTCGAATTCTCAACTGCCTCCTTCTGTCATAAAACGACACAAATCATATAATATAATTCATTCTCATCGTCATAATCATGATCCTCCACTACTTTCATATTTCAGATCCGGGGAGAGAAAATGAAGATGAATCTTTATTCTTCGGTTTCTTTCATCTTATTCACCTTGATCGCTCTTCAATAGGCCTATTCGTTTCGTAATCGCCAACTTCTAGCGACAGCGTCAAAAAATTCAACCTTTATCACCGCAATATTAATCACCGGTGAGAAATCCCAGACCTATTTTCAGTCGCAGCGGCAAGGGCCATGCAAAAGGAAAAAAGAAATAGTTTTATAAGAATTTTAGGATATGCCCATTTACATTTGGTTAAAACTTGGTTATCTAATATGTTGTGCCAAATGTTGTTACATTTGATATATTCAACCCTGCATTGTAACCTAGGTGAGACTTAGGTGGAGTAGTTGCCATATACAAAAGTTAATTTTTATTATTTTCTAGAAATTTGAGAAAATGACCTACGCACATTGGATTGAAAGCTTGGTTATCTCATACGCTGTGCCACATGTTGTCACATTTGCTACATTCCTCCCCTGATTGTAACCCGAAATAAAAATAAATACATATATGTATATATTAATGCTTTGGTCTGAAAACTCCATTTCAGTTAATCAGAGTCAATGAATGTGGCAAACGAAATCAGTAACGAGCTGAAACTTGAAAGATTAACCCGATATAGGAAGTGAAAATATTTATTAGTCCCATTTTCAAATGTAGCATAGATCTTTATTCTAACCAAAAACGAACTCTAACGGCATAATTGTTTACAATTTATTGATTTTTTCAACTGGTTCCTCTCACACACTCTCGTACTCTATATATATATATGTTATTTTCGTCGTATTCATCCTCAACATTCCATTTATTTTCCTTTACGTTCAGAGAGATGACGAAGATGAAACTTTGCTCCGTTTCTTTCATCCTTAGCGTAATTGCTATTCAGTTTCTACATCTGTCCACCATAGTTAATGGCCTGCAGCGAGCTATGGATTCGTGCAATTCAACCCTACCTCTCCAGGACCTCGCTCTCGACGCGAGCCTACTTCAATGCGTCGAAGTTTGGACAGACCAGAATTACATCCTCCGAGTAAGCTCCATTTCCAAAATTTGAAAGAGTTTTTGGAGTTACACTTAACATAAAATTGGATATGATGGTAACCAAAAAAAATCTAGTCAAGTTCGTTTTTCCGCTGACCATTTTTCTTTGCCTAACGATGAAAGTATAGGTTAAAAACTACACAGTTTTTTTTTTTTTTTTTTGTAACAACACAGTTATTTGTTTGTTTAATTGTTTGTTTAATTGTTTTACAGACCGTGTGATTTTTCCTGCGTAACATGTTATATTTTTTAGATAGACGTATAGTTGATCAAAATATAACTAGTAGACATCCCTATAATTAATCAAATATAGGTTTTGAACGATTTTTTTTGGTCATATAACTTTTGTTAGTCTCCCCCAGTCATGTTAAATTTATAATTGGAGATCTAATTTATCAATTAAATTTCTAGTTTTCTACAAACTTGTGAATTATAATTTTGAAATTCTATACTATTATTTAGCACGTTAAATAGGTGAATATCCATTTACCAAAAAACATTTCCCTTTTTTCTTCTTAAATTTTGCATGTACACTTAATAGCATCATTTTTTATTTTGTTCAAATAAAATATTTTATATATTGACCTTTAATTACTCTTTTTTGACATCATATTTACGTTTACTTAATTAATGGATTTTAAAATTTCGCGCGCACAGTACGCTAAAACGGTGGAAAACACATGGAGCTTCATCCTATCAACGCTGGATTCCAATGCCTACATCGTATTACGATTCAGAGTCGAGAGAGAAAGAAGAAGATGAGAGAGAGAGAGTTTATTAGAAATGAAAGATATTTTCATTAGTGTAAACGGTCACTGTACAATTTCTATATATACAAGTAATTTTACTAAACCAACTAAACCAATTCTATAATTAGATTGAACCAGCGAAAGGAAACCGGATCAATAATCATTCTTCTCCAATAGTCCCCCTCAAGATGAGCTGTGTATATCAATCATGCTCATCTTGGACATAAGATGAAGAAACTGATGAGGAAAGAGAGGTTTAGTAAGAATGTCTGCCACTTGATCTTCAGAACGAACATGAAGAGTGCGAAGTAAACCTTTATCGAGCTTCTCTCGAACTGTATGACAGTCTAGCTCAATATGTTTAGTCCGCTCATGGAAAACCGGGTTCGTGGCTATGTAGATAGCAGCAGTACTATCAGAGTATAGCACCGGAAGAGGAAGACGATGAATACGCAAGTCACGAAGTAACTGACAAAGCCACATCATTTCGCAAGTAGCTAACGCCAGAGCTCGATATTCAGCCTCTGCTGAAGACCTTGAGACAGTAGGCTGTTTCTTTGATCGCCAGGATATCAAAGAAGAGCCAATGAACATCGCGAAACCAGTTGTTGAACGACGACTATCCTGACATGATGCCCAATCTGCATCTGCAAAGCCTTTGAGAGTGAGATCATCTTCAGCAGAGTAGAACAAGCCGCGTCCAAGAGTTCCTTTAATGTACTCAAGAACTTTATACACTGCATGAAGGTGAGGAAGACGAGGAGCAGATGAATATTGACAAAGTTTGTTGACGGCAAACGTAATGTCCGGACGAGTGATAGTGAGGTACATCAAACGTCCCACCAAACGCCTATATCGTTCTGGTGTATCAAGAAGATCACCATCTGTCTTGGAGAGCTTGAGATTAGGAACCATAGGTACAGAGGATGAACGACAAGACAACATGCCTTCAGATGTCAAGAGATCGAGAGCATATTTTCGTTGACATAAAGAGATCCCACTTGAATTTCGAGCAATCTCTAATCCCAAAAAATATTTCAGAACCCCAAGATCACGAAGTTTGAAACATTTCTTGAGATCACTTGTCAACCGCATAGCCTCATCATCACTCGTGCTAGCAATAATGATGTCATCCACATAGACTAACACGACCACAAATTCATCAAGGAGACCTTTGACAAATAGAGTATGATCACCACTACACTTCTTGAAACCCATCATAAGCAGAGATTCAGAAAATTTACGAAACCATTGTCTCGAAGCCTGTTTTAAACCATATATCGATTTCTTGAGTCTCAATGTAGCATGTTGAGGAAGAGAGTCCCCCTGTTTGGTTAGTCTATCAGCATAGCCATCAGGGAGTTTCATATAAATCTCTTCATCAAGATCCCCATTGAGAAATGCATTTGAAATATCAAGTTGATGCAAAACCCATCGCTTAGAAGCCGATATTTTCAACAACAACTTGATAGTAACCATCTTGGCAACAGGTGAAAAAGTTTCATTAAAATCCAACCCTTCTTTCTGTGTGTATCCCTTGGCAACAATTCGAACTTTTCGTCTGTCAAGGGTGCCATCAGCATTGAATTTAATTGAATATAAGACTCTGCAACCAACTTCTTTCTTTCCTTTCGGTAGACTAGTAACTTCCCAAGTCTTTGTAGATTCCATAGCACCAAATTCCAAGTCAGAAGCATCACACCAATCTTTATCTATCTGAGCCTCAGCATAAGAAGTGGGAATAGAAATTTTAGTGATGGAGTTTATGTAAGCGGAGTGAGATAAGGAAAGTTTAGAGTGAGTAATGGTAGGTGAAAGAGGTGGAGTAGTGTCTGATGCAAGTGCATAACAATGGTAATCCTGTAGATGAACAGGTACTCTTTTAACACGAGTTTTAGAAATTTCTGATGGTGAGATAGGAATGGAAGGAGGAGAGGGTGATGATAAAGAAGAAGAAGGAACAAGAGGAGGCTCAGAAGATGGTGTGATCCACTCTGGTACATGAAGATTAGGACCTTTCTTCAGTGGAAAAATATCTTCATGAAACACAACATTACGAGAGATAGACATCTTGTTTGTTTCTAAATCCATAATCTTGTAACCTTTGTAGCCAGCAGGATACCCAAGAAATACACATGCCCTGGAACGAGGAAGAAACTTGTGACGTTGCTTGGGTGAAGTTGACCCATAACACAAGCAACCAAAAGTCTTCAGTCTAGAGAAATCCGGAGCAGAGCCAGTAAGTATTTCAAACGGTGTCTTGTGTTTCAGAAGCTTAGATGGTGTTAGGTTTATCAAGAAAACCGCAGTGAGAACACAATCTCCCCAAAGTGAAAGAGGAACGTGAGACTGAAACATCAATGCTCGAGCAACATTGAGTATGTGTTGATGTTTCCTCTCCACTACTGAGTTTTGCTCAGGTGTCTCAGGACATGAGTGATACGCAGTGATACCATGATCTCGATAAAACTTTGTAAAGTTGAACTCTTGCGCATTATCTGAGCGAACAGACTTAACCTTAGTATCATACTTCTTTTCCATCTGTGTGATGAAGACTGGAAAGAGATGTAAAACCTCATCCTTTGTGCGTAACAAATAAACCCATGTCGCTCTAGAGTGATCATCCACAATAGTTAAGAAGTAACGATATCCTTCATTAGTCTCAACTGAAAACGGACCCCAAATATCAATATGCAGTAGCTCAAAATTGTCTTTACAAATGTTATTGTGAGAGATGTAAGACAATTTCCTCTGTTTTGAAAGATGACAAGTATGACAAAACGAGCTGCCTTTATTCTTTAATCTTGAGGTTCCGAGAGCTGTAGAGATTGCATCCAACTTCTTATACGACGGGTGACCAAGTCTCTGATGCCAAGTACTCACATCAACGACCGAATGGACTGAGATTGGAGATGAGTGAGTATCCAAGACATAGAGTTTTCCAAGGCGTCTACCCTGACCAATCGTCAACTCCTTGATAGGATCCTGAATCGTGCAAGAAGAAGGATCAAATGTTACAGAAGAACCAATATCATCAGTCAAAGAACTTATACTTAGAAGATTCAATCTGAACTCTGGAATGAAGAGCACATTATGGAGAAGAATGTGCTCATTCAAACGTATAGTTCCTACTCCACTAACTCGAATAGTGGAACCCGTAGGGAGATTAACAGAGCTTGTAATAGAAGAGTCCATGGAGATAAAAAGATTCTGATCATGTGCAACATGATGTGTTGCTCCAGAATCAATCACCCATGTTTGAGTAGACAGACGATGTTGAGCAACCATAAGGATACCAACAAAGTTATAAGTCGTAGGAGAAAAAGAGATACCAGAAGTTGATGGAATTTCTTCAGGGTGAATCGAACCTGAAGGAGCCTGTAGTTGAGAGCTGAACAAGGCAATAAACTGCTGGATCTGATCTTTGCTTAAGTTTCCAATCATGTTTTCAACCGTCTGAGATGGAGCAGCAGCAGAGGAAGGTGTGGGGAGTGTAACCTGAGCAGCTGTTTTAGCAGAAGATCCACTCTTCTCAGACGCTTTGTACTTGGAGACAAAACCTGGTGGAAAACCATGTTTCTTGTAGCAACGTTCAGCTATGTGTCCAACACGTTTGCAGAACGAGCATATAGGACGTCTCTTATTTGGACCTGTTTGAACATATGAGATCATTTGATCAGTCATGGATGAATTCTCAGAGACTTGAAAGGAAGCCTGAGCCGGAGCAATTGCAGAGAACCCTCGTTGACTATCATCTTGATCGAGAATGTTGTATATTTCCACCAGAGAAGGAAGTACTTTCTTCATTATGATCTGACGTCTGATGATAGCATAAGACTCATTGAGACCAGCCAAAAATTTGACAATCTTGGCACGCTCTGCCTTTAGCTTAAGTTGTGCAGCATTACCACAGATACATGGTCTCTCCGGTTCATCAGTGCTTTCCAAATAATCCCATAGCGTTTTCAACTTTGTGTAATACTCCGAGAGAGACATGGAACCTTGACGAAGATCTTGTATCTCTTGCGTCAAGTTAAATGTTCTCGGGAGATTAGTCATGTGAAAACGTCCATTGAGATCTTTCCAAATATCTGCAGCATCATCCAAACGCAAAATACTTCGATATATCTGTTGAGAGACAGAGTTAAGAAGCCACGACTTCACCATACTATTGCATCGTGACCACAAGCGAAAAGATGGATCTGAGATATCAGGTCGAGTTAAGGAACCATCAATGAATCCAATCTTATTTTTCGCATCTAAAGCAATACGCATAGCAGCATTCCAATCATCATAGTTAGTTCCATCGAGACGAAGAGTAATGAGTTGCAAACCGGGATGATCGGCGCTATGCATAAACAGAGGAGATTGAGCTGGATCAGTCGAGGTTGTTACAGAAGTCGGTGGAGGAGCTCCGATCTGTGGAGAGATCGTGATCGGAGGAGAAGGTGGAGGAGTTTCGACATCCGTAGCAGCTCGAGAGGAGATCCGAGTCGGAGGACGAACTGAGCTCGTAGAAGCTCGAGTACGAGTCGATCGACGAGGAATTTTCTTCAGCGAAACCATCGGAGAAGATGATCAATGAAGAAATTGATCGAAGGCGATGAGAGCAGAAGAAGAATCACGCGGAAGAAGAGCTCGATGGCTCTGATACCATATTACGATTCAGAGTCGAGAGAGAAAGAAGAAGATGAGAGAGAGAGAGTTTGTTAGAAATGAAAGATATTTTCATTAGTGTAAACGGTCACTGTACAATTTCTATATATACAAGTAATCTTACTAAACCAACTAAACCAATTCTATAATTAGATTGAACCAGCGAAAGGAAACCGGATCAATAATCATTCTTCTCCAATACATCGCGATCGGATTCTCAACCAACGGACGGATGGTAGGAAGCAGCGCAATCGTCGGGTGGATTACATCTGACGGCGAGAGTGGAGACGCGAAACAGTACTTGCTCGGAGGGATGTCGCCTAGTGATGTGATACCTGATCAAGGAGAACTGAAGATACTCAACGGTTCGTTAATGATCGAGTCAGTGTCTTCGCGTCTTTACATGAGTTTCCAGCTGATGGCGGAGCTGCCACGGGAGAACCTTCTTTACGCTATGGGTCCTGCTGATTTCTTCCCATCTTCGCCCGAGTTTAGGTTGAGAGAGCATCAGTTCATGACCACCACGACCATCAATTATATTACAGGTCAGCAAGAATCTATCTCTTTCTTTTCTAAAATTCACGTTGTTTTAATTAGTTGAAGATTTAAAGTCAAACTTGATTTAATCAATTATTCTACTAAGAAGTACGTAGTACAAGATTGTACTATTCCTTTTGAATTAATTTAGTACACACCGTGTGGCAAACCCTAATCCAAACCCGGGTGAAGCCTACGTGAGTGAGCCTTGTCTGTCACGGATTGGTGCTTACTTGAATAAGACGCATCAGCAGTAGACATTAATTATTGTAAAGTCAACTAGAACACACCTAAACTTCACTGTCGTCTGATTTTTACAACTTGGGATTTATCTGTCTACTTGTTGCGCCGGAAGCAGTTTTGCTTTTTGTGTGCTTGTACCATGCCTAGAGTCACACTTCAACGCAAAGAAAATTAAATGAATAATTTTAGTTATAAAAATAAAAATTAAATGAATAATTCTCACCTATACAATATTGCAATCATTTCATTGTGTATATATACCTGACTGAGTTAATTATCAACAATTTTGTTTTGACAACCAGTATTTGATCATGGTAAATAATTAAACCACATATTCATATCATTAGTTAGGCTAAAGATAATAAGTTGATGAGTTTCTTTTTCGTTGTAATAGGACCTGCTACAACTGGACCAACCATGTCACCAGGTCTAGCGACGACTGGGGCAGCTAAGACACCGTTGTCTCCAGCCCCTTCTCCTTCATCCGCTTACGGCCTCTCACCGTCTCTTCTCTTCTTTGTCATCAGCCTCGTTGCTTTTAAATTCTACTGATTTTTTTGCTCCTTTATATTCCCATGTCTTCATCTTCATGTGGTTTGATTTATGCATTGCCGATTCATGGTGAAAGAATAAGAAGCTTTTGTGTGCATTTTGTGATTTGTTTTTGTCTTTTGTATGTTCTTAAAAATACATGGTGATTGTTTTTTGGAGTGAGACTTAATTTGTATTGCCTCAAGTAATATTTTATTTCAAAAAATATTGTCAACCAAACACAGATACACAATCAATAAACGCCCTGTAGCAGACACAATTTTTTTTTTTTGCTTGGGTCTTCAAATGATATTTGTTTAAAGGTAACGAGTACATTTCTATATTTCTCGCAAATTTACGCAACGAGAGTGAGAGAGGTAATGAAACTTGGTCCTCAAGTCTCAAGAATTTACTAAAATGTAAAAAAGATAGAGAAATTGTTACATTACCAAAAGAAAGAAGTATTTAAAAAAAATTGTTGAATCCTCAACTACTACTTCCTTCTTTACATACACTATCTCTCATATCATATATAATACATTCTCGTCGTCATCACCATGATCATCCACTAGGACCACTACTTTCATCCTTTCAGATCCAGTGAAAGAGAGAGAGATGAACCTTTATTCTTCCGTTTCCTTCATTTTCTTCACCTTCATCGCTCTTCAAATTCTACCTCTCACCATTCAACAATCTGCTGAATCATGCAGTTCAACTCTACCGCTCAACGACCTCACCTTCAACTCAAGCCTTCTTCAATGCGTCGAAGCTTGGACTCGACAGAACTACATCCTCCGAGTAAGTGGACTTCTCCATGTCCCAATATCTTCTTAAAAAATATCATATTAAATTTCGACATATCATACAGTATGCTAGAACGGCAGAGAACACATGGACCTTCATCTTATCAGCCCCAGACTCCAGCGTCTTCATCGGGATAGGATTCTCCACCAACGGTCAAATGATCGGATCCAGCGCCGTCGTCGGGTGGTTACCTCCCGGCGGCGGAAGAGGACAGGCGAAACAATACTTTCTCAGAGGACAATCTCCGGGAGAAGTAACGCCTGACCAAGGAGATCTAGTGATTGTCAACGGTTCTTTAAAGATCGAGTCAGTATCGTCGCGTCTTTACATGAGTTTTCAGTTGACGGCGGAGACGCCGCGGCAGAGCATTCTTTACGCTAAGGGACCTGCCGGATTCTTTCCGTCTTCGCCGGGGTTTATGTTGAGGGAGCACCAATCCATGACCACCACCACCATCAATTATAATACAGGTAAAGCATTTGCCACCTTTTTTAAAACCAGTTGTTTATTTAGTTTATCTGACTAATTAATTAAGTCATTATTGAATTAATGCATTATTTGAGTGGTTAATGATCACCACCTATCTCAATAAGACAGTCTGGTAAGTGGTCACGAGTATTAACAAATGCTAATTTGGTATTGTTGCCTTCTCACGACATCATATTATGAATTTAATCAGATATTTTAGTTTAAAGAAAAACACATCTCTGACGTCAGTAAATAACTACAATTGTGATGATGACGAATTAGGAACTGGTACAAGTTTGTAGTGTTCTTCTGAAACGATTATGTTGGAGTCTGTTTCACATCATACCCACTCTATTTCAATACACCCGGTCTTTCTCAACTACTACAGTCTTTCATATAGTTTTCAAAAAAAAAATATTACTAGTATTTAGCAAAAAAAACATTATCAGTGATCCAACAAACATTCATATACTTCAGTCAAAAAAAAACATTCATATTAAGACTTTAATCGAATCTTTTCGTATACATCTTTGTTTATCTTGTGAAAAAAATTTAGAATTATGAAACATTCTTCAGTATCTAGTGGCAAATATAATTTA
>NC_079516.1:1641619-1669538 GCF_000801105.2 Raphanus sativus
AGAAACAAGAATCATGGTGTAACAGACTCCAAAATTTTGCATGTTCTGGTTTCATAGAGTAATAAATGCTTTCTCCTTCAATGAATTAAAAGGTTCGCAAAGTGTGGTTAAGGGTTCACCACACTCTAAGCTAAGGAAGACACATGGGCTAATGAACATGATCGGCTGGGGAGTACTAATGATCATAGGCGCCTTAATTGCTCGACACATGAAGCAATGGGAGCCCACTTGGTTCTATTCTCATATCGCTGTCCAGATCACTGGCTTTCTCCTAGGCTTAACTGGTATCGTTTGCGGTTTGGTTCTAGAAAACCGGACCAACGCCAGTAATGTTTCCACGCACAAAGCCCTTGGGATAGCAATACTAGTCATGGGTGGTCTCCAGGTTCATATTCCTTCACACTCAAAATTCTAGTAAACTAGGAAAAAAAACATATGATCAACATAAAAACCGGGTTTGTTTATCGGCATTACAGGTCTTAGCCTTGCTTGCTCGACCGGATAAGGAATCTAAATACAGGAAATATTGGAACTGGTATCATCACAACATAGGAAGAGCTATGATAATACATGCTATTTCTAACATCTTCTACGGTATTCATTTGGCTAAAGCTGGCACATCTTGGAACGCTGGTTACGGTTCTGCGGTTGGTATATTGGCTTTGGCTGCTATTGGATTAGAAGTTAGAAAGATATTGAACAAGTAAATTTTTATTTGAGCATCTCTCTTTTAAAATTTTACTGCTGTTATATTTGTCTTGGATAGGAGGAGAGTGTGATGTATTGAACATTTATTGACTAATTATTTGAACGATGTGTTTTCCTTCTTGCCATTTTAAAATATTAGTTTTTGCTGGTAATTTACAATAGATAAATTTAATTTATTTTTTTTCTTCTTGAAATTTAATATTTAGTTTTGTTCTAATCTGAGATCCTCGGTTTGCGACACAAAAAAATGAGATGTATTAGTGATCGAGCTAACACAACATGATAAACAAAAAAGACCTACAATTTTATAAGCTTTAATCCAACAATTCACATTGAGTTTCACCAAATATATAGTTTGCTCAACTGGTTCAGCATGTTAAATATAGAATAGAATCAGTGCTTTTACTAATGACCTCTTCTTTAAAGCTACGAACAAGACTTTCCATGTGTTACAATACATTCCCGTCTTTGTTTCATTCCAGAATATGATGATATACTAACAACACAGCATCTCTTGTGATCTCAAACCTTTCAGCTTGAAAACCAAATTTTATACAAAGACATTTACCATAAACAATTGAAATCTATTCACATCCTAAACAAGAATACAAACCCTAACCGTTTGCTGAAACATTGAGTAACAATCGAAACTGCAAAAGAGACTAGCAGTAACTCTATTGAAGACAAGACAAAACCCGTGTCTGTTTCTATCATCATTACCATTTATTTTCCCTTTCTTCCTTGATAAGAATCAAACCATCAAAATAGGCTTCTATAAAGATCCATCACGACTTCATTTGATGGGGCGGGCGAGGGAGGATGGAGTTCGCCAGCTCTTGGTTCACCTTCACCGGAAGAGGTGGCATCTGCTTCATAACCTCAGGCAAGTCATTCAAGCTGCAACACAATTAATTGTTCAATCAGAAAAACAAACAAAAGGTTTTTGAGTTTATACATTGTAATAGGAATGCTAATGACATAGGAATGATCTTATAAATATTAGGATTAAATGTATTACTCGTTCAAGATCGCCAGGATGTTGTCCCTAGCTTTGCACAAGATATTGACGTTCTCATGTATCTGCAAAGAGAACGAAAGAAAACTCTGAGAAGTGCATAATTGGATATAACAAGGATTTGCTCAAAAAGCCAACAAATCAAAAGTCCAAACAAGATGGAAGTTTGCATTTTACCTGGAAAGCTGAGAAATTAGATGAAACTTGGTTGAACATTTGAGCATTTTGTTCGAGAAGATCTCCACTCACACCACCAATAGCTGGAAAGAAGACAAGACAATCATGTTTTTTTTCTTCTAATTCAAAATCCAATCTTAGATTATTAAAGCCTCAAAAGAAATAACTAGGGATTCTTGGACAAAACCAAACCTTTATATGAAATGCCATCATCAGTGTCTAATGGCATCATTGGAGGAGGAGCGTATGAAGGACCATTCGGATGCACATTCAAATGAGATGTGGACTTGGCTGCTGAAGAATCCGTAGTTTTTTCCTGCCCAAACAGATTTGTGCATCAAGTATCTTTCTTTTATTATGTTAGCTTTACTAGTATCAAAATTGCACATAGAAAATCGAATTCCACATACTTTCTTATCTTTACTCTTCCTTAAGGAATGCTCTTCTTTCCTACGCTTTCCGTTTTCCTTTTTCTGCAAATCCATCACCAAATGACACAGAGGTAAGAAGAAGAAGAAAAAAAAACAGTCAGTACACACTCTCACGAAATGAATAAAGGCCAACGGTGAAGAAGAGTGTGTAATCAAGAACTAAGAAAAACTTACAGACATCCATCTACAACGGAGAGCAACATCTCTGACGGTTTTATCCTTCATCTTCATCGCAATCTTCGCATAACGAACAATCGTAGGCTCTGACGCGTACCTAAACATCATTTAAAAAGAACTGAACTTTAAAACATACAAAGACAGTACACGATAAGACATCTTAAAAAGACACACACACACGACAGCTAACAGTTCTAACACAACTAACGTCACAACATTCAGCACATTAGATATAAGATATAGAAAGAAGAGAGTTACTTGGCGAGCAAATCTTCTAATAACGATTGCTCATCATGAGTCCAATCAACAGAGATCCCTGGATTATGCCTCAACGCGCTTATCGTCTCTGAGTTATTATCCACTTTCGTATTATTCCCACCGTTATCCACCGATGAACCTTCTGTCGGATTCGCGCTCGCCGCCATCAATTACCCCCAAATGTCTCTCGATTACAGAAAGTCGCTTCCTTTCTTCGATGATTTGCACCGGAGAGTGACAATTCCGGGATTCAGACAGGACTTCGCCGTGATAGAGGAACAGAGAGAGAGAGAGAGAGAGAGAGATGGAAATGGAGGAGACAATCCACCGCCGCCGCCGACTAAAGCTTCCCTCGAAAAATGGAATCTTTTGTTTATTAAAAAATAATTTTTTTTTTTTTAAAGTTTTCATCTTTATCCTTTTTGGGATTTTCTTTTCTATTTTAGTTATGTTGGGGCTTTTTATGGTAAAGATCGGAACTTTAGGGGCTGATGTATAATAAACCTAAAAGAAGGAAAGTAATATATATTCTGTTTTCTTTCCTTCTCTGTTTCTGAAGTCTCTGCCTCTCTCTGTGCCCCTCTGCACGCTCGAGGTAGGCCGCGTCGGAGAGTTCTTGAATCGTCTCGGTTTATGGCAACGTATCAATCATCAGGTTAAGTTGTTTCGCAAATCTTTTGGCTTTTGAGAATCTCGGGATCCTTCTGGTTGGTTCGATGAGATGCTCTGTTTTCCCGCTTTTTTTTAAAGTTGTGGTTTTTTTTTTATCAATCTTCTTCCTATTTCTTGAATTAACTAACTTAGGGTTGTGATCAATCTAATTTGATCTCTTTTTATCTGGGTGGGTTTTTTTCGTTGTCTTGTGGCAGAAGCATCGTTTTTTTACTAGCTATATAGTTCACATTATTCAATATGTAATTGAACTTCACTTTGATGCTGCTGTTGTAAGGTGGAAGACCTCCTAAACCTCGGGAACAAGGAGGAAACAACAACAACACATCTGGTCCTAATCCTTTCAGGCCTCCTTCAAATACCACCAGCACGGCTGCTTCTGTTGAGGCTTCTGGCACAGCTAACCCTGGTGAACTAGTTTCTTCTGTGAATAGGAATCATACTGCTGGTAATATGAATCCACTGGGTAGACCTGTGCCAGCTAGACCTTGGTTGCCACAGACCTATGGCGGTATGTGTACATGTTATTTCTTTTTTTTTTTTTATTATTGAAAGGAGATAAGCTTTACTTCTTTTGTTGCGTGTGATGCAGGTTATGGTCCAAACCTAGGTATGAACTCTGGTTATGGTTTGGGTGCATATGGTTATGGGCTTGGAAGGTATGGTGGTGGTAGCATGCATAATAGAGGAGGTATGTATGGTGTTGGTGGTCTCTATGGAAGTTCAGGTATGCATGGTGGTGGGATGTACAATAGAAGTTTCGGTGGTGGTTATGGTATGGGAATGGGGATGATTCCTTATGGTGGTCAAGATCCAAACGACCCTTCTAATCAACCTCCATCTCCACCAGGCTTCTGGATATCCTTTCTCCGTGTGGTACCGTTCATGCCCCTTTATGTTTTGTAATGTTTAAGAGAAACCAAAGAAGTTGATTAAGTTTATAACATTAAAGTGTACATGTTTTGCTTGATGTTAGTTGCAAGGTGCTGTGAATTTCTTTGGGCGTGTAGCAATGCTGATAGACCAGAACACACAGGCCTTTCATATGCTCATGTCTGCTCTTCTTCAGCTATGTGATCGTGGTGGTATGTTATATGGAGAATTAGCAAGATTTGTATTGCGTTTGCTCGGGGTGAAAACAAAGCCTGGCATGATGCAGCAGCAGACACAAGGAGCTAATGGACTCCCTTTACCTCACCAGCCCCATGGAAACCAGAACTGCGTTGTTGAGGGGGCTAAACCTGCTGCACCAGTTGGTGATGGCGGTGGTTGGGACAGTGTATGGGGTAACTAAGTTGTTACTTCTTTCATTAACCAAAATCCTTCAACACTGCCTCTGAATACACCATGAGAATTAGTGAGTTGCGAATCGAAAGACCAGTCGTGTGATAAACGAGTTTAAAAGTGAAATTGCAAGTGTTTAGAGAAGTTTTTGTTGGAGTTCATATAATATTTGATTCTCTTCTTTAACTGGATTTGACACAACAAATGTTGACCGGTAGAAATATATTGATTCCTTATTACAACGTTGAATTTTATTCCAGAACTAGGGCCGACCCGCCCTACTGGCGGGATTGTATATTTCAATTTGTTATTTTTGTCTATTTTATGTTTTTGTTTACTATTTTATTTATATCTTATTTGATGTTTTATAATGTATTTTCTTATACTTATTATATTTTTATAATCTTATTAACAAAATATTGTTATATTGTTGTTTATGATATACATTTCTATTAAAAAAAAAATTGTTTGTTCGTTTGGTTTGCATTTAGAATATTTGTAAATCAATTGGTCTTCTCTACATGGTGTATAAGTATAGTGAGTATTCGCAATTTAGTATTTTGTAGTTTGTCAACTTAAACGAAATTTAGTATTTTGTAGTATATCAACTTAAACGAACTAAGGTGGAAACATCAAACTGGTTCTGAAATAAGATATATACCTATCAATCCAATTTTTTTTTAAAGATGAAACTATCTCAAACCAGATAAATGTAGTCTCGATTGGAAAGTTGTCCCAGCTCATCTAATCAAAGTGACTTGTGCATTACAAAGCTATGGAAATGCTATTAACTGTAGATTATTGCCAAATTTCTAAATATGAATTCTCTGATAAGGTTACATCCATATGATTTATGTTTTTTAATCTTGATATAATTTAAAGGTTCTAATCGGTTTTTGTTGTTTTTAGATGGATTAGCAAGGCAGATTGGAGTTTCTCAAGTGGTGGGATCCAAAATGAGAGAGAAAGAGAGTTTAAATGTAATACTCGCGCAAAATGGATTTATATATGATTTCAATAAGTTGGCTAAAATGGTCAAATACTGTAACAAACCTAACTGTGTGAACTCAGTAAATTAGCCAACCCACAAACATAGACACAAAGAATGCAAGCTGATGTGTTGGTGAGAGTTTAAATAATTTTCTTATGGCTTATTTGGGGCTAAACCCAAAGTTTTCCATATATTCTAGTTTAATTTAAATTATCTAACAATTATATTTGAGTAAAACAATTTAACTTGACAAAAAAAAGAACAACTTAGCAAAACGTGAATACTTTTGTATTATTTGTTGTCATAGTATATTTATAATTAATACATTTTTTTTTTGTTTTTAGTATCAGAAAATTTAGAAGATGGTGAGCAAGTTGAAAAAAATATTAGGATTCAAATTCCATCTGAGTTTTTTTCTTCTCTTATGTTCTGCTTTAAAGTTGGTGTTCAATTGTCTACCACTTTTGGTTATCTTCTCATTTTGTATTATATGACTGCCATTTTTCTTGTAAAATTTCTAGTATTCAATAGTAAGCCTATTTTCAAAAAATAATTTGTATAAAATTATTAAACTTCAGTTACAATAGAAAAAAAAAACGTTTTGTGGACAAAACAGAAGTATAATAAACAATCCATATGAACTTGATCACTTTATGACAATTCCAATGACTTTGTTAATGAAGAAGAATAAGCATGGATGGTGAAGATGACATTGATCGCCCGTGTTGCTGATGCGTTGCCTCTAGCTGAGTTTCCGGATTCAAACAGTGGAGGAAGATGGTTTGCTGTGCCAGTTCCCCTTTCTCCGATTGAACCAATTGTTTATCAGCTTTAGGTGCAAACCTGTCTCCTACACCAACCTAGCCTTATCTTCCTCCTGCAAATCAAATATTTGCAATGCTCACTCTTATTACTTGAAAATTTCATTAAATGGAAGAAAACTGATGAGAGAGAGAGAGAGCTGACAGTAGGGTAAGACCATTTGGAATGCGATTGCCACCCAGCTTTGAGAACAGAGATGGTGTCTCCTGGTAACTTCCCAGCTCTTCTCTTCCCCAGTGTCTCCTCTCTTATGTCTAGCTACTATCTTCTCCTTGTAACCCTTTTTCACACCAAACAAACAAACAAAGCTTCTACATTTGTTAGAAGATCATTCATGTAAAACCAAATAGACTTCAAGTATTTGGTCTTAGTCTTATAGTAGTTGATTAGTTGTGCGCATATTACCTGTTTGAGCTCATGTTTGAGTTCTTGTCTAACACGTACCATCAAGGATCTCTAGCTCTCGGTAGGAATCCAAGGACAAAAACCCAAAACGTCTGAACCCCCATCAAACATATTAGCATCGCTTCTGCTCGCATTCTTTCACCCGGAAACACTCCTATCTCACCAACAACAACACACATGGCTTAACAACCAGACAATAATCATTAAAAAAAAGAACTTGTCTTTTACTATTGACTAACCGGTTAAGCTTTGAAGAGACTGCTCAATATCCCAACAGGCCATCACAGCTTCCATTGCATGAACACGAACATGTTGTTGAAGTTGCTCTTTGAAAGAGCATAGAAGCAGCACATAATGCGCCTGTGTTTTAAAACGTATCAAAACAACATGTCTCCTACAAAAACAAATAAAAAAAGATCGCAACTCTTACAGACTCACCATGTGCGAGCGCCTATCGACCTCCCATGTGAGAGCTTGAACTGTAGGAAATGCTTTTGATATATATCTCTTCACACTCTTCGTTTCTTGTTCCATGGCTATCCATCTTGATCTGCCCATCACTTGGTTCATCAGCTCTCCGTCGCTTGTTGCTTGCTCCATCGCTCTCGGCCGCCTGCTCCGTTTGTTCGTCCGCTTGCTCCGTCAGTATGAGAGAAAGCGATAATGAGATGAAATCAAAAAAGAGATCTGCGTACACATATTTATACAGATATCAATCCAGATCAATCGAATGTCACGTAGTGGAATTAAGAGGATTAAAGACGAATATACTCATACTGTTACAAAATGAATACGGATCGGCACCTCCGCCGCCGAGGAGGAACGAAGAACACGAAGGTGTTTCGTATCAACATGTAGTAGGGTTTTACGTTGCTTACGCGGTCTCTGGGCCGAAAATCACTTCGCGAAGCAGGGCCCAATAGATGTAATCCAACACTCCGCGTTTCATTTATTGGACACGTGTCGGCACGGAATTAAATGACTTTGTGACCTGTCATCCTACGTGGCACGCCCAGGAGAGAGGAAACTGTGTTTTATATAAATAGATACGTTTTAACTTTTCAGTTTGCCTTAGGACAGAGACAGACCAACACATTGGCCTAAACTTGCAAGAATAAAATACAGTTGTGTTTGTGTATCAAAGGGACTTTAATCTGTGCATTGTAAAGCTTGTCCAAAATCCATAATTAATGACGACCCTTACCTATCATAAAACGCTTGACCCTTCAGGTTCTAGATAATGGTAGTCACTATGATTTAATTTGAGAAACTTTTTGAATGAACTGCAAATTTTGTGCTCTAAACCCGCAAGACAATGATTAGCTCCGATCTCTTAACCGGGGTATTGTTGTTAAGAGTCTTACGCTCTAACATGCAGTACACTGAACCGGTTCTGTAATTGGTTATCCACTACTGGAAGAAATACTAAATTGTGGAGCTTAATCTACTGACTTGGGTCGCGTATTAATTCGTAGTCCATAATCCATAATTCCATATTACAGAACGCAAGACAGGAATGGCTCACATATTTGTCTATCTAAACTCCAAAAATTACAGAATGAAAACATAAAAAATGCAAATTACAGAATGAAAACATAAAAATTGCGCCCACCGTGGGGCTCGAACCCATGACCACAAGGTTAAGAGCCTTGCGCTCTACCAACTGAGCTAGACGGGCTTTGATGCTGAAGAATCCAACGCCACTTTACAGAACTAGCCAAAACTAATTTCACATATTTGTCTATCTAAACTTCAAAAATTACAGGAAGAAAAAAAATCGCCCACCGTGGGGCTCGAACCCACGACCACAAGGTTAAGAGCCTTGCGCTCTACCAACTGAGCTAGACGGGCTTTGATGCTTAAGAAACCGACGTCAGTTTACAGAACTAGTCAAACTAATTCAAATTCTGTTGCAGGGACAAAGATACGTAAAACTAGTAGTAATTAACAAGCAAAGTGCATCACAACCAAATATTCCAAACAATAAAAGAATCAGATCCGTGGACATGGTTATGTTTCAAAGCAAGTTCATCAACAATATTTGTGAGGAAGAATTCAAAGGAAGCTCACAAAGTTTCGTTATCTTTGCAAATCCATTTATTAATTCTCTTTCGAGGTTTTTGCCCTAACCATTCCGAAGAATAAAACAATGATTTTGGGTAACAAACCCTAACCCTAAAATGGGCTTCTTTTTCTTCTTTTACAAGTTTTGATCACAAGGCCGCAAATCCACCAGCTTTCATCATTTTCTTAAACTCCTTGAAATCCACCATCCCATCTCCATCAACATCCACTTTGCCAATCATCCTCTTGCATTCATCTAGCGTTCTTCCTTGCTTGAGTCCCAAGGAAGCTAGCACAGATCTCAGCTCTTCCACCGTGATGAACCCATCCCTGTTCTGATCAAACACATTGAAAGCCTCTCTCATGTCTTCCTCCTCGTCTCTCTCCTCCATGATCGTCTCGAACAACCCTCCAAACTCTTCGCTGTCCACGTACCCATCACCGTTGAGATCAATCTTCTCAATCATCTGCACCAGCTCTTGCTCCGGGATATAGATTCCAAGATTCTTCAATGAATCATTCAGCTCTTGCTTGGTGATTTTTCCGTCGCCGTTCTTGTCGAACATTTGGAATATCCGGCAAAGCTCTGCTTGATCCATCTTAATATTGGATTTGTTAGTGAGAAGCTTTGAAGAGATAATGAATGAGAACAAACGTTACAAGATGAGCTGATAGAGAATAGGACAAGAGAAGGGAAGAAGGACTGGTTCTTAAAGAAAATGAGTGGTTGCCAGTTTTAGTAAATTCATAACAACTGTAATCCTGGTCTGCAGCAGTTTCTGTTGAACTTTTCTAAGAATAGCTTTTTGTCCTGTAAGAATATATGTCTATAAATAGATAAACACGGAATGTACACATGATCATAATCTCATCATCTTCAAACAGTTTTCCTTTAAGATAGTTATTTTTAGGTTAAATAAATCTTTTAAAGCTCACAGATTTATGGGTAGGATAGTTATAGAAACCGAGTTTCATTCAAATACTTATCAATTTTTTAAATGTTTGTTCAATATTTATAAGTTCTTATATGATGTATATATAAGATGTAATTTATTCTAAGTGAGTTTATATAATGGTCTGAGTTTATATAATGGTCAACTTGAACACCACGCTATTTCAAATACAAAGGAGTCAAGTTGAACCTTTTTTTGTTTTCAAAAAGAGAGAGAGAGCTTTTAAAAGGGACTCTGGCCTTGTAACACCAAGCATACTGAAACAGAGAAGGTTGATTATAGTGGTTTGTAAAAAGAATCTCCTTCCTGTTCTGACGAGGCACAATCTATATGCTAATTTGAAATGAGACTGTTCATAAAGCCCATTAGTAATTTCAGGTCCATGATCATGAGGAGATAAAACTCAATTTGACGAACCGGTTCGGTAACCCAAATTTTGGTTTGGTCTAGTTGTTTTCTTTGACTATGCCATTTGATGATTTTGTTTTTTCATTTATACCATATTGCATTCTATAAAGATGAATCTAGTGTTATTGTGAGTAAAGTAGCATAAGGAGAAAGCAAAAGTGAAATAGTTTTATTCATATCATAATAGTCCCCTGATCGGTGATCATTCGGTATATATTTGTTGCATAAACTAGTTGCTTTTAAAAACTTTTTAGAGTGAAATAAAGAACACCATAAAGTCGTTACATAAAAGCAATGTGTAATTAGGCTTTTAAGACACAAACCTAAACTACTAAGTACACCATTACTTTCGGATTGCTGCATCTCTCTCGAACCACTCAACCCTTGCCTCTAGTCTTTAGCCATCAAAACCTAAGCTAATACTCCGTCCGTTTCAATATAGATGATGTTTTAGAAGAAAAACATTGCTTCGAATTATATGAAATTATGAAGTTTTAAGATTTTAAAGTTAATTTTAACTTTATTGAAAACTATTCAACCAATTAAATTTTACGGTCTTTTTATAATTGGTTATATTATTGGTTAGCTGATTTTAATATTATATCTTTACAATACTTTTTTAAAAAAAATCTAATTTTTTTAATTTTTGTGCACTAAGATAAAATATCAAGTATTATAAAACGGAGAGAGTAATATTTTTAAGAGTAAAAATTTTGTTACAAAGTAAACGAAGTTCGATTTCCAATGAAAATTTTATTAACTTTAATATTATATGATCATTTGTATTTTTAGTCAATTTTCTAATAGTTGAATTATGCTTAGATAATAAATTAATGATGTTTATTTATATTAAAAAAAAATCTATATGCACAATCCTAAAATGACATATAATATAAAATGGAGCGAGTAAAAGTTTGAACTAATTGATCAACTTCTCGTTTATATATTTGGTTTGTTGGACAAGATGTTGAAGGAATGGTCAATATTCGGTTGATAAATTGATGTAAAAGTGATGTGATGTGTTGAATGTTCTTTGCATTTTGTTGTGTTCTAAACAGATTTTATCCTATATATATCCAAATAAGTTTCACCGGAAATTGACAATCATTTTCCCATTCACAAAATATCTAGTTGCTTTATTTTTGATAAAATGAGTTTTACAGTCCAGTAAACAGTGACATAATAAGACTTTGTCTCTAACCCTCCCCTGACCATGCAGTCGAAGTCTGTCTCCGTCTTGACTTCGGAAGAAGTCACTGTTCATCAATGAAACACTAACGTATCATCGGCGCCTTCTTAGCTATTTTGCTGAGGACGTAAGTGATTAATAGGGATTATTAGTTAAGTGTGGTGATTAAAAAGGGCTAGTTATAGTTCAAGCTGGTGAGCCACTGAAATGTTTAGGTTTTTATGTTTGTCTTCCTAGTCAAAGAGGTAACAAGACCACTTTTTAAACATCCATTGCATGATTTAAAACAGTCCCATAGCTGAAAATGCCACCAGGCTAGTTTAAGATGGCGATCAAGACCCATTACTTGGATGACCATATAACATAATCTAAATTATGAAATGTTGAGGATATATTAGTGATACATATATATAGACTCCGATCCACATACTTGAACTTCAAAAAGTCAAACTTATTGAATAGAATATGTCATGTTCCCCTACAAACATTTACTAACCAAAACGTTTGCTATCATTCTCGTTGCTCTCCTAATATTATATGCACAAGCTATGAGTTATGAGCCTCGCCTTTTAAGACACATTCAAAACTATGTTAATGAGATGGTTGAATCCTCAGGTTCTTACAAAGATATCTCTTTACAGATTTTGTCGAGTCAGATCTGGTCAATATAGGAGACCCATGTGGTCGTACATTTTGTCGGCTTCGAGTCAACTTGTCATGCAATATAATTCCGCATCCATGTCTCTCTATATATGATGCCATGTGGTACGGTCCACCTATATTCAATCATGCCTTATTAGATGGCTAATAAGAACATAAACTTGACGAAAACTCAAAAACACCTACATTTAACGACATTTCATTGGTGGGACAAAACCCACGTGGCTATTATTCACTGGTTGCTATATTGATAAATTGAGAAGCATTGCGCCATCAATAATTTGACCAAAAATAAGTAATCCACTCTGTTTCGAGCTGTCAACAAAACATGTTCTCGTCTTTTTCTTCTTGCCAATAAAACATTCTTGGTTTAGGAAATAAATCTCCTGATAATAAGAAGAAAAACGCGTAGAGACTAGAGGAGCAATGATGATTCGTGTTGTTTCTCTTCTTTGTTTCGTTTTCACCATCCCTGCCCTAGTATTCTCAGACGATGAGACTATCTATGAGATCCTCCAGGAGAACGGGTTACCGTTGGGGATATTTCCAAAAGGCGTTAAAGATTTCAGCTTCAACGGCGAAACGGGACGGTTCTCGATTTATTTGAACCAGTCTTGTGATGCTAAATACGAGACAGAGCTGCATTACGACGTGAATATTACAGGGAAGATAAGTTATGGTGAGATTAAGGACTTGTCTGGAATCTTGGCGCAAGATCTGTTCCTTTGGTTTCCGGTTAAAGGGATACGAGTCGACGTGCCGAGCTCTGGTCTCATAGTTTTTGACGTTGGCGTCGTTCGCAAGCAATACTCGTTGTCTTTGTTTGAGACGCCGAGGGATTGTGTAGCTGTTCATGGTGAAAACAAGGTAAGCAATCATGAGAATGATCTGCCTCTCACGTGGATTAATTTGTAGACTGAGTACTTTTTGAAGTTTATTGATTATTTTTTAGCAATTAGACAATAACCAAAAAAAAATATGAACATTTTAAACTTGTTGAAATCTTTTTAAAATAATATCTACAAAAATGAAGATAACTCGAATGTATGTGTGCATAGTTTTTGATGTAGAAATGTGGGTTGTTGTAGACTCACAAGTTTCAGGCTAGCCACAAAGAATGTAGTTATTATTTCATTCTTCACAATTTGGAATACATAAACACTCTTTCAGCTCTATTTTCACATTACTAAAATAATTAAACGTTTTAATTTGATCAAGAGAGGATCGGTTAGAAACATGAAATCATGAAAACATTGAAATTAGGAAATATGGTTTCTGAAATTTTTTTGAGTGATCAGATTTACTAATCAGATTGTATTCAATGTTCTTTTGCAGGTTATATCTTATGTGTTGCCATTGTATCAAGTAGATCAAACTCTCGGGAAAGATGTTGTTTAGCCAGAGTTTGAAAGGACTGATGTTATAATATGCAAGAAAGATAGACAGATGCTCTCATCAATTCTTAAAGATTTTTAACCTTTTTGGTCTCAAATCATAAGAAAAATTCAAGGTTCATTGTATACCTCCTCAATCTTAGGATTGGATTCTCATATTGCAGGACTGAACCCAGTAAAAATTTAGATAAAAGAACAATATTTGCTTGTTTTTTTAAAGATGATAAAAAAATGAATCTGTTTTTAATGAGGTGATGAATGTTTTCTTTTTGTCATTTGCTCTGTTTTTGTACTTTGGTATGTAGCAGAACAAGCTCAAATGTGATATAGAAGATGAAATCATTTCCCCTTCACCAAATAACCAATTAATGGTGACATTACAAAGCAACAAAGCTTCTAAGCTATGCTGACAATTTAGGTAATTCAGAGGATCATTAGCGTAAGATGGTGATTAAGATCCATGATTTGAATGGACATAGAAACTATAGAGTATATGATCTATTTTATAGAATTTGGACAACCGATTATGTATGCATGTAAATAAATTAGTTGTACGTACACACTTACAATGCTAATGCCGTCTATTTTTCTCTTAAACCATCTCTTATGTAAAACACAATTCCTCCTCAAATAAACATTTATATAAACTAAACTAATTAGAGATAAGTAGAGTGAAATAAGATGTAAATTTCTTGTCATGAATATGTAATTTACTTAAAATATAAATAATTGCATCGAAAATGAAAGCTAAAACGATAAACCCCAAGTTTCATGATCCATCTATTCCAACTCCAGTAGGTTATTCATGTGACCATTTTCATCGCATTATCCTACTATTATATGTACAGGTTATATATGAGCCTCACATTTTCAATACGGGAAAGAATTACTTTACCCATTACTAAAAATGAAAAAAAATCACAGGCTCTCACGAGGGTTATGGTCGAGTCAGGCCTTGTCAAAGAAGCTACGGCACAAGCCATGTGGTTAAAACATTTTTTGTCTTTATAGTTCAACTCGTGTAGACCACCAGTGGTGACGCTTAGCACATTGTCTCCGAACGAGCTATGTTGCACTGCTATTAAGACGCTTGGTCAACCTTGTATACGCATTCTTGCAAAGCGGCCATTTATCCTTCGCGTTGATGGCATCATCCCTTGGTGTAACTAATTTTCTATATTTTGTTATCAAATTTTGTAGTTACTGGTTTAACTTAAAATCACGGTTTTTAATTAGACTTAAAGGAAACTTTTCAGACATATATCATTGCAATATTGTGCCAACAACCAATACAACTTCTCTGTTAAATAAACATTGTACTACTTGTAATCTTGTCTCATTCATCATTCAGACAAGAATCTACCTAACTCAAGTCTGAAGAGCACACGGAAACAAGTAAGCGTCAGGAAAGAGAGCACTATAGAGCCAACTCAGCCAATCATCTTCTTCCACAGAAGTAAACTGATCCTTACCGAGTTAACGTTGTCGTTCTTAATAAAAATCTACAGTTTAGAAGATGAAGGGAATCCATCACTAATAAATCCAATAAACGACAAAGCTCATCTGTCTCAAACAAAAGTATCGAATTTCTATTTTCCTAGAACAAAATAAAAAATGCAAATTTTCCCAGCAAGAAACCTTTCTAAACTTCACCAGCAAGAAACTGATGGTGTTCTTTCTCCTTTTACCCGCGCTTCCTTGAAGAATTGATCCGAGTGCACCAAGAACAGCTGAAGCAAGCATCGGACTTAGATCCTCGCCGAAGATAGGAAGGAATGATGTCTCTGAAGAGATTCAAGTAAGGATCACACAGATCTCCCATGGCTGACAAAGGCTGTTTCTCTCAAGGGATACTAGGGAACCAAAGTCTGTTTCTCTGATGGCTGACAGAGTTGCAAACAGCCTTTGTCAGCCATCAGAGAAACAGCCATCTCAAAGCTGGTGTTTCTCCCCGTTGTTGATTACTTTCATTTGCAACTCATTGTTTCTCCCCTGGTGTTTGATATAAATGTTTATATCAAATAAACATTTATATAAACTAAACTAATTAGAGATAAGTAGAGTGAAATAAGATGTAAATTTCTTGTCATGAATATGTAATTTACTTAAAATATAAATAATTGCATCGAAAATGAAAGCTAAAACGATAAACCCCAAGTTTCATGATCCATCTATTCCAACTCCAGTAGGTTATTCATGTGACCATTTTCATTGCATTATCCTACTATTATATGTACAGGTTATATATGAGCCTCACATTTTCAATACGGGAAAGAATTACTTTACCCATTACTAAAAATGAAAAAAAAATCACAGGCTCTCACGAGGGTTATGGTCGAGTCAGGCCTTGTCAAAGAAGCTACGGCACAAGCCATGTGGTTAAAACATTTTTTGTCTTTATAGTTCAACTCGTGTAGACCACCAGTGGTGACGCTTAGCACATTGTCTCCGAATGAGCTATGTTGCACTACTATTAAGACGCTTGGTCAACCTTGTATACGCATTCTTGCAAAGCGGCCATTTATCCTTCGCGTTGATGGCATCATCCCTTGGTGTAACTAATTTTCTATATTTTGTTATCAAATTTTGTAGTAACTGGTTTAACTTAAAATCACGGTTTTTAATTAGACTTAAAGGAAACTTTTCAGACATATATCATTGCAATATTGTGCCAACAACCAATACAACTTCTCTGTTAAATAAACATTGTACTACTTGTAATCTTGTCTCATTCATCATTCAGACAAGAATCTACCTAACTCAAGTCTGAAGAGCACACGGAAACAAGTAAGCGTCAGGAAAGAGAGCACTATAAAGCCAACTCAGCCAATCATCTTCTTCCACAGAAGTAAACTGATCCTTACCGAGTTAACGTTGTCGTTCTTAATAAAAATCTACAGTTTAGAAGATGAAGGGAATCCATCACTAATAAATCCAATAAACGACAAAGCTCATCTGTCTCAAACAAAAGTATCGAATTTCTATTTTCCTAGAACAAAATAAAAAATGCAAATTTTCCCAGCAAGAAACCTTTCTAAACTTCACCAGCAAGAAACCGATGGTGTTCTTTCTCCTTTTACCCGCGCTTCCTTGAAGAATTGATCCGAGTGCACCAAGAACAGCTGAAGCAAGCATCGGACTTAGATCCTCGCCAAAGATAGGAAGGAATGATGTCTCTGAAGAGATTCAAGTAAGGATCACACAGATCTCCCATGGCTGACAAAGGCTGTTTCTCTCAAGGGATACTAGGGAACCAAAGTCTGTTTCTCTGATGGCTGACAGAGTTGCAAACAGCCTTTGTCAGCCATCAGAGAAACAGCCATCTCAAAGCTGGTGTTTCTCCCCGTTGTTGATTACTTTCATTTGCAACTCATTGTTCGCCCCCCCCCCCCCCCTCTTTGAGATAAGCAGATACCTGGAAGATGCATATGGGAGCATAACTGTTCTGGAGAAACAAAAGGTCTCATTTACTGGAACTAGCCGAATCAGAAAAGGATGTTTTCTCTGACAAGATGTTGTGCAAACATATGCATCTGAAGTAATGTATCATAAATTGTTGTAAGAGAGGATGGTGATGGCATTGAATCTGGATTACTGGATTAGTGCTAAAGGATTAGATGAGAAGGGTCGTTGGACACGGATGCGAGTTGCTAAAGTCAGCTTTTTGATATGTCCGTTTTTTTTTTTTTTTCTTTGGCTCAGCTCACTTTCAATCCTCTCTCAAGTACACGACAGTTATGGTAAGAACAATGAGAACTCATCCTTTTTACTCTGTTCTGAAACAACTCTTATGCAAGACTTTTTTTTGTGTGGTTTGCAAGTCAAATCCTCCTATATATTAATTGAGAAATCATTTAAGTGACTTTTACTTATGTTTCACTCATAGGTTAAGTTTTAAAAAGTCATCCGATATATTAATTGAAAAGTCATTTAAGTGATTTTTGCTTATGTGTCGTCCATAGGTGAAGTTTCAAAAAATTATTATCATTTGATTGGCTGATAATTTTATTAATTATTTATTTTATTCAGATCTAAAAATAAAAAGAAATTCTGGAACTCATTAATACAAATTACCATATAATACATGTAATATTACAAATAATAGTTTATGGTAACTAATTGTAGAATTATAGAAATAATAAATAATATGTCATCAATTTGTTTATTTTATCAACTTTTTTATTATTTATAACTTTTATAAAATTAAATATAATGGTTGAGTACTTTTATACAAAGAATTATATTTCTAAAGGTACACAACCGTTATATTTATTTTATATATTGCTTAAATTAGTGGACTAACCACTATGAAATCTCTATTCTTTTGGATAAACGAAAACAATAAATGTTCCAAACCTCATTGAACATTATCCTATGTTAGTGTACAATTCATATATTTATTATGTCAGTGCTCGATGAAACGGAAACAACAAAGCTTTTAAACTCTTTGAACATCATCTTATGTCAGTGCTCGATGAAACTATACACTAAAACAAGATTTTCATATTTTTGATTTTTTTTTCAAAATCCGTGGGTTAACCCCTTCAAAAATATTAAGATTTCGGTAAATGCTCTATATACTTAAGTTTATACTCTTCACTTTTGTTTAAAAATTTCAAACCACATTCTACATTTGAATTAATGTATTCTAAAATATATTTCATGGTATATAGGAATCATTCTAATTTTTTAATATTTAGTTTGGTATAATTTCATATACTATCTAGATTAGTGGAAGTAGCATTATAAAATTTTCATTATCTAGAGAAATGGATACAACAGTGGTTCTAAACTCTTTAACCATCATCTTATGTCAGTGATCGATGAAACTATACACTAAAACAATATTTTCATTTTTTTGAAATTTTTCAAAATCCGTGGGTTAACCTTTTCAAAAATACTGAGATTTCAGTAAATGTTTTATATACTAAATTTTATACTCTTCACTTAGATTTAAAATTTCAAACCACATTCTACATTTGAATTAATGTACTATATTTCATGGTATATAGGAACCATTCTAATTTTTTAATATTTATTTTGGTAAAATTTTATATACTACATAGATTAGTAGAATTAGCATTATAAATCTTCGTTATCTAGAGAAACGGACACAACTGAGGTTCTAAACTCTTTGACCATCATCTTATGTCAGTGCCGGATGAAACTATACACTAAAACAAGATTTTCATATTTTTGAAATTTTTTCAAAATCTGTGGGTTAACCCCTTCAAAAATATTGAGATTTCGGTAGATGCTCTATATACTGAAGTTTATACTCTTTACTTTAGTTTAAAAATTTCAAATCACATTCTACATTTTAATTAATGTATTCTAAACTATCTTTAATGTTATATAGGAATCAATATAATTTTTTAATATTTAGTTTGGTAAAATTTCATATATTGCCTAGATTATGGAATTACCATTATAAAATCTTCATTATCTAGAGAAACGGAGACAACAAAGCTTCTAAACTCTTTGAACATCATCTTATGTCAGTGCTCGATGAAACTATACACTAAAACAAGATTTTCATATTTTTGAAATTTTTTCAAAATCCGTGGTTAACCCCTTCAAAAATATTGAGATTTCGGTAAATGCTCCATATACTTAAGTTTATACTCTTTACTTTAGTTTAAAATTTTCAAACCACATTCTACATTTGAATTAATGTATTCTAAACTAACTTTCATGGTATATAGGAATTATTCTAATTTTTTAATATTTAGTTTTGTAAAATTTCATATACTGCATATATTATGGAATTACCGTTATAAAATCTTCATTATCTAGAGAAATGGAGACAACAAAGTTTCTAAACTCTTTGACCATCATATTATCTTAGCGCTCGATGAAACTATACACTAAAGGTTCATTTTCATATTTTTGAATTTTTTTCAAAATCCGTGGGTTAACCCTTTCAAAAATATTAAGATTTCAGTAAATGCTCTATATACTGAAGTTTATACTCTTCACTTTAGTTTAAAAATTTCAAACCACATTATAAATTTGAATTAATATATTCTAATATAACTTTCATGGTATATAGGAATCATTCTAATTTTTTAATATATAGTTTTGTAAAATTCCATATACTGCCTAAATTAGTGGAATTAACATTATAAAATCTTCATTATCTAGAGAAACAGACACAACATAGGTTCTAAAATCTTTGACCATCATCTTATGTCAGTGCTCGATGAAACTATACAGAAAAATAATATTTTCATATTATTGAATTTTTTTTCAAAATCTGTGGGTTAACTAACCCCTTCAAAAATATTGAGATTTCGGTAAATGCTCTATATACTGGAGTTATACTCTTCACTTTAGCTTAAAAATTTCAAACCACATTCTACTTTGAATCATTGTATTCTAAACTATCTTTCATGGTATATAGGAATCATTCTAATTTTGTAATATTTAATTTAGTAAAATTTCATATACTGCCTAGATTAGTAGAATTAGCATTATAAAATCTTCATTATCTAGAGAAACAGACACAACAGAGTTTTTAAACTCTTTGAACATCATCTTATGTTAGTGCTCGATGATACTATACACTAAAACAAGATTTTCATATTTTAAAATTTTTTTAAAATATGTGGGTTAACCCCTTCAAAAATATTGAGATTTTGGTAAATGCTCTATTAACTGAGGTTTATACTCTTTTACTTTTGTTTAAAAATTTCAAACTACATTCTACATTTGAATTAATGTATTATTAAATATATTTCATGGTATATAGGAATCATTCTAATTTTTTAATATTTAGTTTGGTATAATTTCATATACTGTCTAGATTAGTAAGAATTAGCATTATAAAATCTTCATTATCTAGAGAAACGGACACAACTGAGGTTCTAAATTCTTTGACCATCATCTTATGTCAGTGCTCGATGAAACTATACACTAAAATAAGATTTTCATATTTTTGAATTTTTTTCAAAATCCGTGGGTTAACTCCTTCAAAAATATTGAGATTTCGGTAGATGTTTTATATACTGAAATTTATACTCTTTACTTTAGTTTAAAAATTTCAAACCACATTCTACATTTTAATTAATGTATTATAAACTATATTTTATGGTATATAGGAATCATTATAATTATTTAATATTTAGTTTGGTAAAATTTCATATACTGCCTAGATTAGTAGAATTAGCATTATAAAATCTTTATTATCTTGAGAAACAGACACAACAGAGGTTCTAAACTCTTTGAACATCATCTTATGTCAGTGATCGATGAAACTATACATAAAAACAAGATTTTCATATTTTTGAATTTTTTCAAAATCCGTGGGTTAACCCCTTCAAAAATATTGAGATTTCGGTAAATGCTCTATATACTGAAGTTTATACTCTTCACTTTTGTTTAAAATTTTCAAACGACATTCTACATTTGAATTAATGTATTCTAAACTATATTTCATGGTACATAGGAATCACTCTAATTTTTTTAATATTTAGTTTGGTATAATTTCATATACTACCTAGATTAGTGGAATTAGCATTATAAATTTTTCATTATCTAGAGAAATGGAGACAACTGAGGTTCTAACCTCTTTGACCATCATATTATGTCAGTCCTCGATGAAACTATACACTAAAACAATGTTTTCATATTTTTGAAATTTTTCAAAATCTGTGGGTTAACTAACCCTTTCAAAAATATTGAGATTTCGGTAAATATTTTATATACTGAAGTTTATACTCTTCACTTAGATTTAAAATTTCAAACCACATTCTACATTTGAATTAATGTATTCTAAACTATATTTCATGGTATATAGGAACCATTCTAATTTTTTAATATTTATTTTGGTAAAATTGCATATACTGCATAGATTAGTGGAATTAGCATTATAAAATCTTCATTATCTAGAGAAACTGACACAACTGAGGTTCTAAACATTTTGAACAAAAAAAAAATCTTATGTCAGTGCTCGATCAAACTATACACTAAAACAAAATTTTCATATTTTTGAAATTTTTTCAAAATAAGTGGGTTAACCCCTTCTAAAATATTGAGATTTTGGTAGATACTCTATATACTAAAGTTTATACTCTTTACTTTAGTTTAAAAATTTCAAACAACATTCTACATTTTAATTAATGTATTCCAAACTATCTTTCATGGTATATAGGAATCAATGTAATTTTTTAATATTTAGTTTGGTAAAATTTCATATACTGCATAGATTATGGAATTACCATTATAGAATCTTCATTATCTAGAGAAACGGACACAACTGAGGTTCTAAACTCTTTGATCATCATCTTATGTCAGTGATCGATGAAACTATATACAAAAACAAGATTTTCATATTTTTGAATTTTTTTTCCAAATCCGTGTGTTAACCCCTTCAAAAGTATTGAGATTTCGGTAGATGCTCTATATACTGAAGTTTATACTCTTCACTCTAGTTAAAAAAATTAAAACCACATTCTACATTTGAATCAGTGTATTTCAAACTATCTTTCATGGTATATAGGAATCATTCTAATTTTTTAATATTCAGTTTAGTAAAATTTCATATACTGCCTAGATTAGTGGAATTAGCTTATAAAATCTTCATTATTTAGAGAAACTCACACAACAGAGGTTCTAAACTCTTTGACCATCATCTTATGTCAGTGCTCGATGAAACTATACACTAAAACAATATTTTTATATTTTTGATTTTTTTTCAAAATCTGTGGGTTAGCCCGTTAAAAAATATTGAGATTTTGGTATGTGCTCTATATACTGAGGCTTATACTCTTCACTTTAGTTTAAAATTTTCAAATTACATTCTACATTTGAATTAATGTATTCTAAACTGTATTTCATGATATATAGGAATCATTCTAATTTTAAAATATTTAGTTTGGTAAAGTTTCAGATACTGCATATATTAGTGGAATTAGCATTATAAAATCTTCATTATCTAGAGAAACCACAACTAGGGTTCTAAACTCTTTGACCATCATCTTATATCAGTGCTCGATTAAATTTTACAATAAAACAAGATTTTCATATTTTTGAAATTTTTTCAAAATCCGTGGGTTAACCTCTTCAAAAATATTGAGATTTCGGTAATTGCTCTATATACTGAAGTTTATACTCTTCACTTTACACATTTTACATTTGAATTAATGTATTCTTAAATATCTTTCATGGTATATAGGAATCATTCTAATTTTTTAATATTTAATTGGTAAAATTTCATATACTGCCTAGATTAGTGGAATTAGCTTATAAAATCTTCATTATTTAGAGAAACTGACACAACAGAGGTTCTAAACTCTTTGACCATCATCTTATGTTAATGCTCGATGAAACTATACACTAAAACAATATTTTTGATTTTTTTTCAAAATCTGTGGGTTAGCTATGGTTTTTAACTATGCCCGTTAAAAAATATTGAGATTTTGGTATGTGCTCTATATACTGAGGTTTATACTCTTCACTTTAGCTTAAAATTTTCAAACTACATTCTACATTTGAATTAATGTATTCTAAACTGTATTTCATGGTATATAGGAATCATTCTAATTTTTAAATATTTAGTTTGGTAAAGTTTCATATACTGCATATATTAGTGGAATTAGCATTATAAAATCTTCATTATCTAGAGAAACCACAACTAGGGTTCTAAACTCTTTGACCATCATCTTATGTCAGTGCTAGATGAAACTATACACTAAAACAAGATTTTCATATTTTTGATTTTTTTTCAAAATACGTGGGTTCCCTTCAAAAATATTGAGATTTCGGTAGATGCTCTATATACTGAAGTTTATACTCTTCACTTTAGTTTAAAATTTTTAAACCACATTCTACATTTGAATTAATGTATTCTAAACTATCTTTCATGGTATATAGGAATCATTCTAATTTTTAATATATAGTTTTGTAAAAATTTCATATACTACCTAGATTTGTGGAATTAGCACTATAAAATCTTCATTATCTAGAGAAACGGAGACAAAAAAGTTTCTAAACTCTTTGAACATCATCTTATGTCAGTGATCGATGAAACTATACACTAAACAATATTTTTGGAATTTTTGAAATTTTTCAAAATCGTGTGTTAAACCCTTCAAAAAATTTGAGATTTCGGTAGATGCTCTATATACTGAAGTTTATACTCTTTACTTTAGTTTGAAAATTTCAAACCACATTCTACATTTTAACTAATGTATTCTAAACTATCTTTCATGGTAAATAGGATTCATTCTAATTTTTTAATATTTAGTTTGGTAAAATTTCATATACTGCATAGATTATGGAAAGACCAATATAAAATCTTCATTATCTAGAGAAACGGACACAACTGAGGTTCTAAACTCTTTGATCATCATCTTATTTCAGTGCTCGATGAAACTATACATTAAAACAAGATTTTCATATTTTGAAAATTTTTCAAAATCTGTAAGTTAACCTCTTCAAATATAGTGAGATTTTGGTAAACGCTCTATATACTGAAGTTTATACTCTTCACATTAGTTTAAAAATTTCAAACCGCATTCTACATTTTTTTTATAACGTTAATCTGTTATGTTGGCCCTCGTTACATTAGTCTGCTACCAATGTATTTAGCCTTTGGGCTTCCTAAATGACATGCAATTGTCGACAAAAATAAAAAGACTTGAAGTACCAGTTAGCACAACCAATTCCTTCCTGTCCATATTCGTTTTTGAGCCTAATTCTGGTAAGCCCAACTCAATGCCAAATGCCTTTACATAGTTCATCATCTGTGTAATTTCTTAAAGTCGAATTAAAAGCAAGCAGTTATGAATCGAATTAATCCTATCCGTAACTATCACGTGTAAGAAGTAATTAATAACATTACCTACACCTTAATATTACCAATGCCAATGGTTAACACCCTATAAGTTAAGAGTCTTGAGGATGTTACTAGATTTAGTTAAGACCAAAAAACATTTTGAACTGGTGATTTCTCCGAAAAGTGTAAAAGAGTTACCTTAAAAATAACTTTGACCAATAATCACAATTAATTAGCATCTCAAAACGTAATCAATGATGAGTAAAGGGTTTTATTGACTAGAAGCCCCCCGCCAATCACGCAGCTTGTCTGTCACCACTTTACCACTTATCAAAGCTTCCCAAGCTGTCTGTAAATTCTCTCCACAATCCACAATCCACAACCCACAATCCCTTCCAAAGAAGATGGGTAAGGAAGACAACCAAGGAGAAGAGTACCTCTTCAAGATTGTCCTAATCGGCGACTCCGCGGTCGGAAAATCGAACCTCCTGTCTCGATTCTCGCGAGACGAGTTCGACACGAACTCGAAGGCGACAATCGGGGTGGAGTTCCAGACGCAGCTGGTGGAGATCGAAGGGAAAGAAGTGAAAGCTCAGATCTGGGACACTGCCGGTCAGGAGAGGTTTAGGGCCGTCACTTCTGCTTATTACAGAGGTGCTTTCGGTGCTCTCATTGTCTACGACATCACCAGAAGCTCCACTTTCGAGAGCGTTAAGCGTTGGCTTCAGGAACTCAACAGTAAAAGTCCCTTCCTTTCCTTGTCCTTTTTCTCTCTATTACTAGAACAGAACATAATGATTTATGTTCTAAAAATGGCTAATTAAAATGCTCAATAAGAAAATTATTAATTAGTGACACACTTAAATCGATTTTTTAAATGTCTAGACGATTTTTTTTTCTCAAGAAAAAATTGTTTAGATTCGATTTACAGATTTTTTAGAACCTGAAAATGATGTTTGGTTTTGTTCTGTGTGTTGTGTTTGGACCAAGTTTGTGAATCCTAATATTTTTTTTTGTTGTTATTGTAAGCTCATTGTGACACAGCAGTGGCACAAATGCTAGTTGGGAACAAGTGTGATTTGGAGGATATAAGAGCTGTGAGTGTGGAAGAAGGGAAGGCTCTCGCAGAGGAAGAAGGATTGTTCTTCATGGAGACATCTGCTCTCGACGCTACGAACGTTGACAAGGCCTTTGAGATTGTTATCAGAGAGATCTTCAGTAATGTTAGCCGTAAACTTCTCAACTCTGATGCTTACAAGGCTCAGCTTTCGGTTAACCGTGTCAGTCTTGTTAACAACAGTGATGGCGCCCAGAGCTCTTCTTGTTGCTCCCGATGATTTAAAAATCAATTTCTTTTGCATGTTCTTGTTTGTTTTTATCAGAGAAAAAACATAATTAAGGTTATATTTATCAGTTCGGACTTATACAAGACTTGCAATATGTTGTTTTTTGTTGGCATTTATCTTCCGAGTGATTAAGACTAAATGGCCTCACTGGTGAAATCATTAATTTGAAGTCCGGACTTTAAATGACTCGCAATATGTTTTGTGTTGACATTTATCTGTCGAGTGATTAGACCAAATGTACTCACTGGTGAAAAACCAAGAACAGACACCCCCAAAATTGATTGTATCTTGGTACCAACGGTTAAACCACTCGAGTTAGAGGGTTATATGAAAAACTCAAACACCTGCGTAAGTAGGAAAGCTAGGAGAGTAAAGAATACATGAAAGCAAGCTTCCTAAATTTGAATGGACAATCTGAGTGGCAGAGTATGGGCCTCCATCGCCAAAAAAATGTTAAAATAGTCTTATAAATAATGGGCTTGGTAAGCTGATATTGGTATTGGGCTTTATGCCCATATATTTTGTGTGACTTTCTTTAGTTGTTAACTTGTTAATAATATCAGATTACAAAAAAAAAGATCTTGCAGAAATATCTAAACGAGCGAATCTACAGAAACATTCCATTACCAAGTACGGCTACAAAAACAGGTAAGATGATACTAGTAATAGTGCTTGGTGGTCCCATACAGTCAAATAATAACTCAGAACAATGCTATAGCTAGAAAAGAGGTAAATGATTCTACTAAAAATGGTAATCAGTACACTATATGGTGGCTTGCATTATTGCTAGTAAAAGGAGATTTTCAGAAAATAAATATAGTCCCCAACAAAACCAAAACTCCCAAATTAACCCCAAAATTTACGTTCGTCGTCATCCACCCCGCATTCCCCGGAGTTTTTGAGCCACCACCACCAGCGCCGGTCGTACCGGTCAAATTCAGCACGGCTCTAGAGTTCAAATTCGGCGGACTAAAAGGATGCACTCCAACACGACCATTCGTCACATTGCCACCGACCTGCCACACCTGATTCACACTCCCAGCTCCCGCCGGAACCTTCACCGTCGCGAAAATCGCGATCCTACCGCCGTGCAAAGATTCGGCGCGCAGGTTCCAGAAGTCGAAGGCGAGCCTCCCTTCGGTGAGATTGTATCCGCTGATGTTGTACGTCTTCACGACGGGAGGCGCGCCCGGTCCGGATCCGTAGGCGAGGAAGGCCTGTGAGCCGCTCATCGTGGTCGCCGCGGGGTTGATGGCCCAGGCGATCCAGCCGTCGGAGCGAGACGGAGTTGCGACGAAGGCGACGGAGAGAGATGAGTTGGTGGCGTTGTAAGTGTAGTGGAGGTAGGACTCGAGTTCGGGGAGGTCTAGGCATGTCTGGAACGGAGTTTTCTCGGCGGAGAGTACGTTCTGTGTGGAGCATGTTTGTGAAGTCGCCGGTGAAATAAGAGAGGAGAAGCAAGCAACGGCTAGGATGAAAAGAAGAGAAGAATGAGGAGCCATGGTTGATTAGGACACCTTGACATGTAACACGTTTGTTTATATTGACGGTAATAAAGTGACAAGACCGCTAGGATGATGCCACGTGTTGCGTTTGCTGCTAAATAAGAAAGTCAGTGATGTTTTGTTTGGGGAAGGAAGGATTTTGGGCAGAGCATGCGGAGAGTGTGTGGTTCTTTCGGAAGTTGAGGCTACAAGTGGCGTCTCTGGTATCTCACAGAATTAATGTTACTGTTAATGAATTCATTATATAACCAAAATTCAATTTTCAAACCATTTATAAATTAACACTTTTCAGAAAATTTATCTTAAAAAAACTCTTCCAAGTTTTCATTTGGGTAGGTTTAAACGAAAGATGGAGAAGAAGACATAAATATAAAGTTTGCTTAGTGCTTACATAAGGCTTACATAAGCATTGTTGCATACATGACGTTTATAGTACAACCCGAATTTGTTTCTACATGTAGTTCACTTGGTCTATGGGAAATATAAATATCGGCCTCCTATTTGTAGTATTGTATAATTAAGTCTATAGACACACGAAATAGAATATGCTTAAATATTTAAATAATTTATACCATATAGCTTTATACTACGTGTGGAAATATTTTAAATCTTACCGAATCATGTAAGTGAACGTTACAGATGTTTTGAACTGAGTATCGCGGTCTACAACGTCTACTTCAGCA